>NC_026147.1:2470600-2521013 GCF_000512975.1 Sesamum indicum | reverse complement strand
CTTTTGTTTGGGATTCTTGATCTAAAATTCTTCATATGCCAAACATAATACTCTGCTGTAGATGTGTAAATGTTTTCAGTTCCTACGGTCGTCTTAACTTTCTAGATCTTGAGCTTATATGAGTTGATGCAGCTGGTTAGCAGGTACCTCTTTAATGCTGTCCCCTTCTCCGAATTTCGTTCTTGCACTCTTTTTAGTTTTTATGGTTATTTTTGGGTTTCTGAGGAGAAGAAAGAATTGATGCAGATTCTTGCAAAGCACTCAATGCTACTTTGAATTATTAACATTGGAATTGGTGCAACAACTGAGAAAGGCGATTTCCTTCTCTTTTTGTTCCGACAAACTAAGAGGCCGTTTGTTTGTATTTTTATTTTTAGTTTTAGTTTCTAACAATTTTATTCGTATAAAAATGTTTTATTGGTTTATGTGCGAGAATTGAGAATATATTTGGATTAATTATTTTTAAATATATAGGTGTGAGAATTAAGAATATAGATATATGTACTTTTGATGTGACAGAAATTAGTTATGAGGGTTGACCAAAATGATTGAATATGAGAAATTATAAAATAATCAAAATGAGTCTTGTCATTTTTTTTTACTTTTTTAGTACAATTTTTTTTGTTTGTTTGGTTTATTTAAGGTACAACAATTTTGTTCACATGATGGGCTAAATGTAGACACGTGCATTGAAGTTAATATGAAGCTAATATTGAAGTGTGGTAGTTTCACGTAACGCTGACAAATAAGTCAAATAATTTGATACTTGATTAAAATTGATAGATAAAAATTCATTAGAACTTGTTTCATTAAATTTTAAAACTTAAATTTAAATAAAATTTTGTGTACGATAATACACAGAATAACAAAATTTTGGGCTCACTTGCATTAGTTGATTCATAATGAAAAAAGATATTTAAAAATATTTAAATTATTTGAATTCGATTTATGTATAATACAATTAAAATTCATTTAACCTGAATTGAATAAAAAATTAAATTAAATTCAAATAAATATTCGATAATAATGTACACAAATTTGCAAATAAAAATTTATTTGGGTCAACTTCAATAATTTTATGATCCAAATTTCATATCTCTTACGACCTATCGGCATTATAATACGACTTTCACTCTATTTTGCCCTTTGATTTCTTGGGTATAGTTTTCTATTAAAAGTCGTTTTTTACTAGGCACGAAGTCTTTTATTATTATTATAATTACTTTTTTATTTATTTCGTCCTCTCTCAGTTGGTGAATTTAAATTAATTACATAACAGAGAATTGTTGTATTTATAACGGACAGTGAGATTTATTTAATTTTATTTCCTATTCGAAATTTGAATTTAAATTCTAATAAGGGTGCATTTGTGGAAAAGCGGACATGAATAAGTTAAGTTAAAAAAAAAAAAAGAAAATCACTAATAAAAATACTATTCAAATAAAATAAAAATTTTGATATATTTGATATATCTTATTCTATTTTCCACAGACCAAGTCTCAAATAAAAAACTCAACATCAAATTATATTATTTATAATAATCACCATTCTAAACTAATGAAAATAATTTTGTTGTTTACCATATTCAGATTTTAGTTGCATTCATTCGTTTTGTAATTTTGTAATTGTAAGTTAT
The DNA here is from genome assembly GCF_000512975.1 of Sesamum indicum. NCBI lineage: Eukaryota > Viridiplantae > Streptophyta > Magnoliopsida > Lamiales > Pedaliaceae > Sesamum > Sesamum indicum. The sequence goes on along the minus strand of NC_026147.1, from coordinate 2,519,377 downwards.
TTTTTTTGTTTACTTTTAATTCTGCTATTTTGAATGTAAGTTCAAAAATCATACTAAAAAGTTTTTTCTATCTATAATTATAATTCAGTAATTTTATTTTTAAATTTAGAGAGTATGTCCTATTTCTTGTAATAACTATGATTCGTAAATTAATTTGATCAGTTCTCAATTTTCCCCATCATTTAATTATTTGCATCTAAACAATTCGATAAATCATAGTAAGAAGTTTTGTCTATCTATTATTATAATTCAGTAATTTTATTTGATAACAATTCAGGAGAAAGAAAAGCAAGAATATGAAAACGAACATGAACAGAAAATTCTTGTAAGAATTAAGATAGGGAATTCATTAAAATCACTACATAGAATAATTTTTTTCTTTGTATAATTTTTATTATACACAAAAAAAATATAGAAAACTGTAGTTAAATCTAAATTTGAAATTCGTGTGTGTTCAAAATACACCTATTATTTTATATTGACGATAAAAATATAAAATTATACGATAATAGTAGTTGTAATTTATTGTGAAGAATGATGATATATATTTATTTGATGTGAAAATGGTGGTTGGGAGTTATTAGGGATTGTAATTGTTGTACTCCATCAAATCAAATCACGATTGAATGTTGTTTGTGGAAGCAATTGAGTCATTTTCAAGAGTGTTGCAACCACTTGATTATACTTTGTCATGATGTATTAGTGTATTTTACCCTCAAGTCCCTACCAATTTGTGTATTTTTCATGCAACCATACAAGTTTCACCCTCTATAAATACCATCTCCACTCAACTATCCCCTCATTTGCCCCATCTTCCTGTTTTTTGTTCACTCAACCCTTTGCAAAGTTATTTACTTTCACCACTAAAAGTACTATGCCTAAGCGACTAGGTATTTTTTGAACTTCCGGCCACTCCATGCATGTCGTTCATTCCGCAATATACGACGTCAACAAGGCGTTCGGGATGCGATTAATGTATGCATGGGGTTATGACAGGGTGGACAAACTTCGCGAGTCGTTTTATACATTCCAATGGTTGGGAAATCACCCCAGCGTGAATTGAATCAATTTTCCCCATCCTTTAATTATTTGCATCTAAGCAGTTCGATAAATCATAGTAAGAAGTTTTGTCTATCTATTATTATAATTAAGTAATTTTACTTGATAATAATTCAGGAGAAAGAAAAGCAAGAATATGAAAACGAACATGAACAGAAAATTCTTGTAAGAATTACGATAGGGAACCCCATTAAAATCACTATATATAATTTTTTTTTCTTTGTATATTTTTTATTGTACACAAAAAATATAGAAAACTATTGTTAAATTTGAATTTGGAATTTCGTGTGTGTTCAAAGAAAAACATATTATTTTATATTGATGATAAAAAAATATATACAATAATAGTAGTGGTAATTTATTATGAAGAATGATGATATATATTTTTTTGATGTGAATATGGTGGTTGGGAGTTATTAGGGATTGTAATGGTTGTGTTTCATCAAATCAAATCACGATTGAATGTTGCTTGTGGAAGCAATTGAGCCATTTTCAAGAAAGTTGCAGCCACTTGATTATACTTTGTCATGATATATTAGTGTGTTTTTAACCTCAAGTCCCTATCAATTTATGTATTTTTCATGCAACCATGCAAGTTTCATTCTCTATAAATACCATCTCCACGCAACAATCCCCTCACTTGCCCCCATATTCCTGTTTTTTGTTCACTCAACCCTTTGCAAAGTTCTTCATTTTCACCACTAGAAGTACCATGTCTCCGATAGGATATGAATTTCAATCAGTCGTTTTCTATAGTCAGAAGTGGAGAAGGGAGATGGAGGACTTGTTCGTCCAATCTCTCATTTACCTAAAGCGACTAGGTATTTTTCGGGCTTTCGATCGTTCCATGCATGCCGTTCATTCCGCAATATACGATGTCAACAAGGCGTTCGGGATGCGATTAGCGCACGCGTGGGGTTATGGTAGGGTGGACAAACTTCGCGAGCGGTTTTATATATTTCAATGGGTGGAAAATCACCCTGGCGTGAATTGTATCAATTTTTTCCATCCTTTAATTATTTGCATCTAAATAATTCGATAAATCATAGTAAGAAGTTTTGTCTATCTATTATTATAATTCAGTAATTTTATTTGATAACAATTTAGGAATTTTATTTAATAACAACAAAAAGTATACAAAGAAAAAAATTATTATATATAATAAAAGTGGAACATGGGACGATTTTAACAAGTCGGTCTTGGAAAGTGGTTTGGATTAAAAAACCTCATTCATTGGATGTGGATATGGTGCCTAACATGGCCGAACCGGTTGTACTCTTGGAGGCGAACAACAAGGCTAGGGCGAAAGCCTTTAGGCCCGAGATCTCATCCAAGGTCCACAAAAATTCTTAGATAGCAACCATCTGTAGGCAACGATGGTGAACGAAATACACGGTTGGACCGTGTAGCTCTAGCAGAAAATAAAGTAGACTCAAGAAACCAAGTTGGTATCATAGATTGCTCATGCTCAAAGGGTTCTGAGTAACATAGGTAATTGGCTTAATGGTTAAGTGGGAGATTGTTGGAACGAGTCATCAAAAGCCAATTGCATTGGCTGTTTTCATTCGCCAATCTTTATCAAATAATATTGGATTGATGAATACAGTAAGAGTTTATCAAACTGGCAGTGTGTTTGTGCTTACCACTGATATTGAACGGGGTTTCAATGTTACAATGAAATGCTCACAGATCAAAAGGTTAAACCTGTGGATTTGGACTGCACATAGGTTTGGCAACTATAAAACCAACTTTTGAGGATCAGTTTAAAACGTTCCAAGTCGAGGACCTTGAGACAGGACATCGAGGGTCTTATAAAGACTTGCACTAAGTACTGCAACCCTAGAAATATTATATTATGGGAGAGAAAAGTTCCAATCAACATAAACGCACAATCATATAGTGATATCTAATACTCGTCAAAAAGTGATATCTTTCCTTATCTTTTCAAGTACTTTGGCCTCCAACAATAACAATAACGGTTGTCTTACAGAGATATATTAGGTTTTCAAGTACAACGCCTCCACAAATTAGACTGTCCACCCATGGTAACGAATATTTCTAGGGTTCTTGTTTTGCCATCTCATAATATATGGAGCAGTAAATACAATTAAATCATAATAATAATAATATAATATAGGTTAGGTCGTCAACCCCAATACTAATCCTCCTTCCAAATTAATTAATATCTTATTGGATACGAAATTATGTCTCGTTAAACTAGTCAATATTTTGATATTTTTGACACAAGTGACGAAATTATGTTATATTCGACCGAAATTATTATATTTCTTCACTTTTCATTCATATAAAAGAAAAAATATTACTATTTGTATTTAATTCAATAATATAAAAAGAAGATAGATTAGGAAAATATGATTTTAAGAAATAAATTTGAAGTTTGAAGGAGTAAAGCAAGAAAATAAATGGAAATTGGGGTAAAATTCATTTTAATCGTTGACTTTTTAAACTAACTTCAGAATCATTCATATATTTTTAATTAATTTTAATTTAATTTTTTCAACAATTTTTTGGCATTAATTTCCGCTCCAAATTATATGATTTTCTTAAATTACTCTTTATAAAGTTTTAACTTATTGGTATAATGATCCCTCATATTAATTTCTAATGTAATTTACTCTCTTTGCACATAAATTGTATAGACAAATTTAATACTTTTGTCAAAATAGTTTTGCATTAAAAAAAAATATTTTATCGAAAGTTAATATTTTTTTCATGATAATTTTATATTTAAGAAATTATTTTTGTCAAACTATACTTTTTTAATATTTTCACTCTTCATTGGTATAATTTTTTTTTTATTAATGTTTGTATTTAATTCAGTAATATCCAAATAAGATAAATTTGGAAAACATGATTTTTAGAAATAAATTTGAAGTTTGAAGGGGTAAAGCAAGAAAATAAATGGCCCCTCACATTTAATTTCTAGTGCAATTACTCCCTTCAATATAGATTTGCATAGAAAAATTTTAATATTTTTGTCAAAATAATTTTGTATAAAAGAATTTGATACTATGCAAGAAAAAAAGTATTAATATTTATGAAAATATAATTTTATATTTAAGAAATTATTTTTGTCAAAATATACTTTTTTATGAAAAAAGATTAATATTTTTGTCAAAATATATTTATTCTTTATGATATATTTATTTACACAATAATATCAGTCCTGCGCGCGTTCATATATTTTTCTATAACTCGTTTTTTTTTTATATAATTTAAATAATTTACTAACTTAAAATTTAAAGTAATACATATATTTACTAATATTTTTACAAAATATAATTTTTATACATAGATTTGTGTGCAATGAATTAAATGTATTAAATTGAAAATGAACGAACCAAAATAGTTTAAGATAAAACTTTTAAAAGGGAAATTTTCAGGAAAATTAATCCCGAGAAGTTATTAGAGAGACTAATTTACAATTAATCAAAATGACAGGGAATTTGAAAAATTAGAGATGAAGATGAATTTTATCCTGAAGAATTAATGGGGTAAAAAAATAGCGATTTACCTCTATATATTTTTCTTTACCCCCTAATTTCTTCTTGTATAAGGAGGTAAATTGCTTCATTTTAAAAAGTATAGAGTGGGTAAATTTCTATATTTTTTTCATAGGAGGGTGATGTGCTCATTTTCAATATCACAGGGGGATAAATTACTATTCACCCTATATATTAATGTGCTACTAACTCCTTTCAAACATAAATCATATTCCATAATTTTTGTAGGCTCCAAAAACACATGACATGCTCTTATTTAAACTTCATAAATTGTCATCTTATGCTATTAGAGAAAAAAAAGAAAAAAAAACCATACTAATTTTATAAATATCTAAATTTAATATTTGATTCATATACACCATTTGAATAAAAAATTAGTTAGAAATTTTAATTAGGTGGTGTTATATGTTGGAAACTTCATAGATTAGTTTCCTTTAGCGATTGGTCGTGCTTTCGCAACCTCCTTATGAATAATAATACATTCGGTCGTTTGTGTTATATGTTGGAACAATCGGGATGGGTTGAGTTCATAAAAAATGTCACAGTTCCCGAGCAAGTAGCTATGTTTCTTAGTGTGATTTTCCACCACAATAAGAATTGCATTGTGAAGCATGACTTCATGAGGTCCGGCCGTATTGTAAATATATATGTAAATTTTTATTTTCAAATTTGTTCTATAATTTAATATTGGTCCATTCTAAAAAGGTATATTTTTTTCTTTGATGAGTTGTGAATGAGTAAAATTATTAATTAGAGCAATAATACTTTTTCCCCCCTTAATATTTTAATTAATTAAAATTAAATAAGTTAGAGAAGATGATTGGCAAGTGAGACATCTGAGGGATTTTTTTTTTTACCTTTTTTTTCCTTTCTCTTTTAAGGAAGATCAGTGTTGATTTTTCAATTACCTTCCAAGCAACTTGAATTCATAATCAAAGTCATAGGTGTAAGGTGCTCTTACGCACAGAGCACATTATTTTGTCATGAGACATTCGAGGGGTTGAGTGTGGAGAATGCCTGCGGCTGCGGGGGTGCCAATTGTATCTGTGACTGTGACTGTGACAGCGTGCAAACATCATTAACTAATTGAGTATTACTGCTTTTTGTCTCTTTTTTTCATCAAATAAATAGTATGGCAGTTGGATAATTAACACATAAATCGCGAGGCTCTCCCCTGATTTGTTTTTATTATAAATACTTTCTCATTATTTAAAAAATTATTAATATATTCTTGAAATTATAAATATTCAAATAAATACCTCTTACGATTTTCCACTATGGTTAATTGTTATAGCCAAAAGAAGAAAATTATGACTAGTATTGACCCGTTGTTTCCACAACTGTAGTCAAAATATTAGTCATGGCCAAAACCATGCAAATATTTTGACTATGGCTAAAACTCATGGAGAAAATTATTAATCGTGGTAAGAATATTGTTAATCGTGGTAAAAATTTAAATTTTTACTTTAATTTTATTTAACTGTGGTTAATAAAATTAATTTATCATAATTTTAAATTGTGGTCATGTATAATATAACGAAAACTTAATCTTTTATAATATTAATACAACAAAGAATATTTATAATTATGATAAACTTAAAGAGCACTCATAGTTTATCCTAATTATTAACAATGTAAAGGCCCTATTATTCCTAACCCAATGATCATGAACTCATCACCATCATTCACCATTAATTTCAACTAAAATGGGAGGTTATAGATTTAATTAATTATTACAAGCTGTAATTAATTAAAATACTGTTCAATTTAATACCGCCCCTGATTACAACTAGTGGTGGAATCCAAATTAATTAGTATTATATTGGCTCTTAATAATAATTACGTGAAGCTAACGAAGGCCTATCTTGATCGATAAAGTTGAGACCCCACAACAAAAATATTTTGAATTTAATTCTCACAAACACATATATGTATAATCTATTCCTATAATAGTTTGTTATTTCTTTGAATTGTTTAAAATCATTAATTTGAATTGCTCATATTTTATAGTTTTGAATTTAAATGAATTGAATGATATTAAATATCGCATATTATAATAAAAAAATATTTAAATAGAGAGTTACTACACTCTTTAACTTATTACAACTCAATTTCTATCGGATAAATAATAACACGACTCTTATTCTATATTTTTAGATTAAAATTATGGATAATTATATTTACATTCTATAATATGTGATTTATTTATACGAATCATTCCTATTTTCTGAATAATTATACATACACACCAACACTAACATATTACACAAATCAGCCCGTGTCTTTTTGGAAAATTACATATACATCCCTTAAAAACGTTCACATCATTACACAAACAACTCCTATTTTATAATTGTCAGTGAGAGTTTTTTTTTGTAATTATGTAAAAAATAAGAGTAATTTGTATAAAAAAAATAATAAGTAGAGAATATAAATATAATTATCCCTTAAAATTACTTGGGAAGAACAGGTTCACATAGGTATAACACGATAATGCAACGTCTATAGAATTAGATGTAATAAATGAAAATTCTTTCGCGGGACTAAATTTAATTAAGTTCAAGCTAACCACATCACTAGTACACTAAACTACACCCAAGTAAACTTATCATGTATGACCAATGGACAATATAGAAAGAAATAGGCAATCAAATGATAAGTAATTGATTATTTGACATGGCCAAGCTGAATTTGATATTAAAAGAAAATAAAATTCCACAATAAAGTACAAAATTTGCAATCTCGTTGGCCAAGATCGCAAAAACTATTTACTTGAAAAAAAATTGCAATGTTTCACTAGAAAAAGCCCTCGTTGACAAATACTCAGAATAAAGTGCAAAATTTCCAAAAATTCATTCCTAGAATATAAATATATCAACTTGATGGAAGGGTGGCAGCTACTCTTTTATTCATTTTCCAGCTCTGCCCCGGCCACCACCCCTTCCTCGGCCACCGGCTTTTCCGCGGAAGGCCTTGTTGACATCATGCTTGATTTGCATGTTTTCTGGCAAGGGAAGTATGTGGTCGATGCATTTCCTGAAGCTGAAATCATCAACGGAGTTGTCTTCCCTTATGAGGAAGAAGCAGCGACTTTTGAACTGAGGATGAAACCGGATTTGGAAAGCTTTGACACCTTTGCCGATCTTTCTATCTGCTTCCAGATGACCCTTCTTCAGCAATTCCAGCAACATCGTGTGCTCGTACTGGAAAAGGCAAGATATAGCAGTAAAGAGTAGTGTTATGGACAGCAGAATTTCACCAACAATAAAGCAGTTACAAAATAATTCCCAGTAAGATCAGGTCCTATAGGATGAGAATATCATCACAACTAATGCTACACTACAAACTTCATCATGAAAATTCAGCTAGTGCTAAAGCAACCTTATTATTCCACAGCATCAGAGGAAGAGAAAAAGAAGCTATTTCTCATTTCAAAAATTAAAGAAAACAAGAATAAATGTGAAAAACATCTGGAGTAAGCTCCTGAAGAATGTTTTCATCTGTTGCATTACTGAAATGTGACTCCAGACTTTTAGTATTGCTCTAAAAGTTTGAAGATCAAACATTGTCAGAAATAGAGTGCACAAAGCTGCAACATGTTACCAACTTCACAATGCTTCCACAATCCGACTAGGATGGTAAGGAAACAGTTTTAACAAAACCAGCTCCAAAATGGATGCAGAAAAGCCCAATATCGAAACACAGTCTTAACATCATTGCTGGATGGCCATGCATTAAGTAATGCAGAAAATTACCAATTGAAATTTGTGATGCAAGTGTGCTTAAGCAGTGGCACTGAACTTACAGATGGCTTATCACATTGTTCATTGACTGTTTTAGATCGGGCAGCTCAAGATAAGAACAAGTACAGTGAAACTCTTTGATCCTGTAACTTAGCAGACGTATAACCCTTAACCTCTTTTTATATGCATCAGGCCGTAATTTGTTAAGCACAAGAGCATCATATTTGATTTGCTTGTTCTAGAGAGGCAAAGTTCTATCACAATTTTATTTCCTCACACTCTTCTTGAAACATATTAAAAATAGACAGCATATTTCAAACCATTGTGTGTAGGAGATATGTCTGGGATAAATTAACTTATAAATTATCATATATCCAATGAATGATCCCCCAAAAGAGCTTGGCTCTGTTCAACATGCAATTCAATGTCAGGACACATAAAACAATATAGCCACATTTAAACTACAGCTATATTTAAAGTCATCTAAACAAAATCAGCCAATTCCTATTTCAACTCCAAAACAATCAATCATGCAAAAGCAGAAAGATGAATATATCTTCACTTCTAGAAGAAAATTAACAGCAAATCAGTGTCTAAATTAAACCCTTATATATCTCATGTTGGAATTTTTTATTTATCTACCGTTAAGAAGTCAGCTTTCTATTGCTAATGAATTAAAAAATAGCTACAAAAAACAAGCACAAGCATATTCACATGCTCTTTTCCAGTTATCACGAAAAAGGAAAAGATTGAATGCCGTTCTAAAGATCTGAACAATTAAATCCAAGTTACGCATACCAAGAAGATCCTCCTTCTAAAATCCTATTACAATTATCTCATTCCTACCAAATGCCGTTCAACTTTCAGCATTGCACCTAAGCTTAATCCCAGAGGTCAAAACTCCATGCGTCCGAGCTCCAACAACAACAAATCCCAAAGAAGAATATCTTTTTGTCACTCGAAGCCATAATTACAATAAAACCCATTATTTCACCATTAACCAAATGAACACTCATACTTTCAGTTTACCTTATTGAGATCAAGATTAGTTGGCCAGGAATGAAGTATCTTATAAAAGTAATCAAACATCTCCACAGAAGAACCAAACGTCTTCGGGCCGACGGTGGCCCTACCCATTCCCTCCTTCCCCGAATTCTCGACCCCTTGCTCCTCACTGGACTTTCCACCCTCCTCTTCCTGCTCCATGGCCCGCTCCGGTTCGACGGCCATTTCAACTTGGGGTTCGACTTCCATTGCGAGCTCTGAAGCAACCTCGTTCGTCATTGATTGAAAATGAGAGCTTCTCGCTAAATGCCCAAAACCCTAATCTCATTTAGGGTTTAACACACTCCCTTCAGCAATGGGTAATACTCCGTCTAACTAATTTGTGTTAAAATACAATTTACCAAGTGCAATATACGAAACGATCAAATACCCTTCTTAAAAAAGTAATTAGCAAATTACATTTTTGTATTTTAAAAAATAAAATAAATTACTCCCATCAATGGTTTAAATAGGGGGTAATTTGCTTCTTTGTTTTCCTCAAAATAAATAGGGTAAGGGAAAAATATTATTTTAGTCCGCTAAGTATGCCTAATTTTAATTTTAGTCCGATAACTATGTTCATTCTTTTTTTAGATCCAGTAACTTACGAAATTGCTTACTTTTAGTCCTCTGGCAGATTTTAGGACAATTTTACCCCTTTGAGTGCATATGGACTAAAACTGCCTTTCAAAAGTTGCATAGAGGTAAAATTATCCGAAGATCTGCTAGAGGACTAAAAGTAAGCAATTTCGTAAGTTACTGGATTTAAACAAAAATAGACATAGTTATCGGATTAAAATTAAAATTAGGCATATTTAACGGACTAAAATAATACTTTTTCCAATAGGGTAATTTACTATTTTATTTTTCACCTAGGATTTTTTGCTGTGAAATTAAGGTGATTTCATGCAAATAATTATATATCTATATTAATTAGAATATTATGGTACAAAATGATTAAGGTGGAAAGTCATTAGCGCAGATGATGTATAAACCACGTGGAATTGATCATGGTTTATTTGGAATGATTAACACTCTAAAAAAAAAAAAACTAAAAAAAATCTAACTTCAACCCGTATTTTTGTTGGATATCAACTCGCCCTTAACTAAAAAAGTTGTCAAATTATAAGCAATTTCCCTTTCAATTAGAATATTATGGTACAAAATGATTAAGGTGGAAAGTCATTAGCGCAGATGATGTATAAACCACGTGGAATTGATCATGGTTTATTTGGAATGATTAACACTCTAAAAAAAAAAAAACTAAAAAAAATCTAACTTCAACCCGTATTTTTGTTGGATATCAACTCGCCCTTAACTAAAAAAGTTGTCAAATTATAAGCAATTTCCCTTTCGCTTTTCACAAATGTGCATATATCTATTGGAGGAATATCAATTTATCCTTTTGTAATATGAAAAATGAGCATATTACCCCTTATAGAAAATATAGCAATTTACCCCTTTGTATTTTTTAAAATGAAGCAACTTACGGGAGGTAAATTGCTTCATTTTAAAAATCATAAGGGGGTAAATTATCGTATTTTAAAAAATACAGAAAGTTAAATGGCTATTTATTTTTTTATAAGAAAATTATTTACTCATTTATGATATTATAAGGGGGTTGCTTGTATTTTTTGATATATTTAATATAACCTTAGATATCCAAAGTTAAAACCTATGGCCAGGATGTCTCATACAATCAGCAATGCCAAAGTTTAAAGAATAATTGCAATCATCATCGTCATAGCAGCTAACGTAGTATTCAGCTCATGTTAGCAGATGACAAATTTGATGTTGTAATGTTTTTGTGTGAGAAATAGTAAATTTTATCGGATGAAAATTTTGAATGTGTATATTTTTTTTGATAAAATGGATAATCGGAAAGTCGAGTACGAGATTTAGTTTAATTACATATAAACCCTCTGAATTTTAAAAAATTACATCTATTTTTCCTAAGTTGCGAAAACTTAATAAGGTATATATTAAGCATAAATTATGAAAACCTGCTTAGAGGTTTATTCAAATTATTGACACTTCCCCATATAAGGTATGTCGTACTATTGGCCCTTCAAAGTTTTTTCTATTTTATAATTAGATTCCTATGATTTTATATTTATTCAAATAAAATAGTAAATTAGTTTGGAAATTTTAACAACACTTTTGACCATAGACGAAATTATATTTTTGAATTCAACTTTAATAACTCCATGATTATACTTAATTGTAAATATCAATTTGGGTATTATCTTTTCGTATTCTAAATTTCCATTCACATAAGTTGTATTTTATTGTTAAATTTAAGATTAAGTATATATAGTATGTGTTCATGCAAAATTTCACGTCTGTAAATAATTACGAGACAAAAACGATATGAAAAAATGAATTTTATTAATTTAGAAGAAAAGTGGATACAATTTTTGATTTAAAGATAATCCACTAATTATTCGCTTTGGATCTTGATCCAAGAACTTGAAACTTTTCTTATGTGGATGCATGATCTCATTTGGATTTGTAGAGTAAATTACTTGTTACTTTAAAATTTGGTATCAAGGCTTGTGATTTTATATTAAGATATGAAACTTTCGCAATTGCAGTGCTCTGTCGTCACAAAAGGTTTTTGGACTAGAGTCCCTTGTTTGGATTAGTGCCCTGTCGTCACAAAAAGTTTTTGGACTAGAGTCCCTTGTTTGGATTTGTTGTATTGTATGAAGTGACTTGTGTAGAATATGTCTCCCTTATTGTGTGGAATGTCTCCTGACTTGAGTGGTGGATAACCCTAATATATAGGTATGGGTAGAACTATAGTAGCTTGGGCTTACATCTGTTGGGCTTGAACAATGTATGCTTTAATATGAATCCATTAGCTATCAGATTGTACTTAAACTTATTTTAACCCAATTAATTCATTCAAAATAAAAAAAATAACTTATGCTTATTTTGGATCAGTCCACCAGAATACATAAGACCACTAATGCAAATTTGTCTTCTTGAAGATATGAGAAGCCCAAATTTATTATGAACTTTAATTTGGAATTTGATTATTAGCCATTTTAGTTTGGGCTTTAACTAATAATTTATTCCAAAATTTATCTCAACAGATGTTCCCACCTTAAGGCTCGGTGAAAAACATGCAAAATGTCGTCGAAGGCGAAACTTGAAGTATTTGGTTTTTTTTTTTTTTTTTTTTCCTTTTTTGCTTTAATTTGGAACCTAATTATTAGCCAATTTATTTTAGGTTTTTAATTGATAACCTATTTCAAAATTTTGATGTCAACCAATCCCCCACGCCCGACTCGAAGAAAGTATGTCAAATGTTGTCGAAGGTGGGACTTGAAGTATTTGATTTCCTTCCTTGATGATTGATCGATTGGAACTTTTGAAGACATCACTTCTTGCATCTCGTCAGGTTTGAGATTGAGCTTGACATCTGGAAAGTATGACTCTACTTTGGTGAAGGGCTCTAGGTTAGTGATAAACGCCTCTATTTTTACATGCTTAAGACTATCCAACTGAAGTTTTGGTGGTGTTGCTAGTAGAGATGGTACAACTATTGACTTATTTTTAAAAAACATGCATGTCACTTGTTGCAGTGATGTTGGCAATATTCGTGTTCGTCATGTCTTCATCATCCAAAGTAACCCAAACTTTGTAATGTGGTGTATGTTAATTCTCAGGCTTTTCACTCGTCTCGCTTAGAAGAAATTTAATAGGAGTTGCTTTGGTGACCATTGATTCCCTGGCAGTGGGTTCGCTAAAATTTTCATCCTTTCATGATTCTTTCTTTTGGTGGCTGATTAGGAAATTGAATTTATGATTTACCATGCTTAACTCCATGTTATGTGCACAGATAGCCAACTCCTCAAAGTTTTTGCAAAATATAAGCGAGACCCCAATACATACCTTAGGTGCACATTTCTTACATCTAGGCCTCCAAAAGTTTGTCTTTGCAGTTCAAGCTTAGAGTGCACCAACAGTTGATGTAGTCGATGACTGGCTCGTCTTTCCACTGTCTTTTGTTGGTAAATTCAACTATGCTCACTATTCGTCGTGTGCTGTAGAAGCAACTTAAGAACTTCTTTCCCATTTCGTCCCAACTATCTATAAACTCGGCCTGTAAATCGGTGCACCAATCGAAAGCGTTCCATTTGAGCCGGACGAATTACTTCCCCAAGAGGTCACTGTTAGTGCAGGCGTTGTTGCATGTCTCGGTGAAGTACATGAGATGTTGTTTTCAGTTGCATCTTCCTTCGAATTGTTGCAGTTCCGGTGGTTGATATCCTGTCGGCATCCTTAAGACGTCAATGCACTTGGTATAAGATTTTGAATAAGCTAGAAAGTTTTGGGTCATTCCACCGTATTGGGCTTTAATGGTGTTGGTGATCTCTCTTGCAATTGTTGATAATGTAGCAATAGAAGTTTCAGAATGTGTAGTCTTTTACATAGAGTCATGCTTCGGTGGTGTTTTATCTACTTGATTCTCGTTTTCAACATGATTTAAGAAGGAGGCATGCTTGTGGTTGTTGTTGGATTCTTCAACGTTCATATGCTCTTGTTTGCTCATCAATTTGACAATTTGGAGGTCTTTATCCTCGACGATCATTTGGAGATTAGTGATGGCTTGGCCCATTTATGCAAGTTGTTCCTCCATTGAAGTAACCTCGGTCACCATGCCGAGGAGAGTAATGCAAGGAGTGGATTTTGAGTTGATCTCAATAGGACTTGCTGAGTTTGATCCGTCTAAAGGAGTTGCGTCAAAGATCTTGCTCCTGATAGATGGTTAATCGATAGTAAGTGGCATTTGACGATGTGCTTTTTCATTCATGACTATATGATCCTTCCGGTGTCATTGAGCGCTTGGGTATGACAACTTAAACTTTGATGTAGGAGGAAGATATAAGGGGTAGAGATTGTCTTACTTGGCATGCCAGGTATTCATTCATATACAATTTCGTGTCAGCAAAAATAATTACGAGATAAAAATAAATTTTATTGATTTAAAAGAAAAGTGGATGCAATTTTTGATTTAAAGACAATCCATTGCTTCTTCGTTTCAAATGTGGATCTAAGGGCCTGAAGCCTGTTCTTGGATGTGGATACATACATAATGTTTGGTTTTATTTTTAACTTATTTTGGGGTGTTTTGTGGAGATAGAGAGAGAGAAAAATAAAGATAAATAAGTATAAGTTAGAGATAGTGTGTATGTTTGAATTTATTTTTGGAGATAATATAAAATAAGCATGGTATGTTTGATTTTGGGTAGTGGAAAATAAAAAGTACTGTTCATTGTCAAATCATATCTCTTTTATATAATTTTATATATATGTATGAAAATGTATATAATTTATTTAATTGTGAGTGGATTAAAATAAATAGTATTTTTTGATTATATATGTATGGAAATGAAAAAAAAATAATTTATATAAATACACTTTTAAAAATAATTAAATGCACTCTAGTAATGGGTTAACAATATTTTTTGTTAGACGTTCTATTCGAGGTAATAAATTTTAATGCATTATTCAAATAATGTAATATATGAATTAACCGCGTAGAATTAATATATTATTTTATATTTTTAAAATTTTTTAATTATTCCAATAATGTAGAAAATATTACGTACAAATTATTAAGTGGTTAAAATAAAATATATTTGTATTTAAAAATCAAATACAAACATCACCGGAGAAAATATTATACATTTAACATGTAAATCAACCCTCCAATGCATCCTTCATTTTTTTATAATTTTGAAGATCCACATAATCTAGTGTTAACTAATTATAATTTATAACTACATATTGCAATGGTTCGAAAAATATATTTTGGATTAATACGGCGTAGTGTCCAATTAAACTACGACAATCAGAACACATCAGTTATTGAATGATAAAAGACGCACAAAATCATATTCCCGTTAACTTTGTAATTAACATATGACAACAAGTGACTGGCTCACATATTCTACAACAACACCACTAATACTTAAGGACTGTCACGTCGACGTGGTGGAATTCTTTGTGGTCGCTGTGAGCGTGCTGTACTGTCTCCCTCACTATGCGAATGGCTTCCACGGTCAGATTGCACACTAAAGTGACAAATGTAATCTATCCATGATCCAATCCCGCCAACTCCCAAACCCATGTCCAGACTTCGACATCAGAAAGAATGTTAGCTTCCTACTGCTATTTAATTTGGACAGCAATGTAGGCTAATAACCTTCTCAATGTAAAGTACAAATCCATAAACAAAAATTTTAAATGAACGTTAATAACACACACACACACAGATAAAAAAATGAATATATAAGTAGAACCTATTACTATTGTAACTTGCATAACATACAATGTTGCAACAACAAATTGAATCTTCTAGATGAGGTATAACGAAGAATCAATCTACAAAATCTAAACAAAATGCGGAATGAATTCCTACTGAAACTGCTAACAACAAAAAAACCAAAAACATACCGCTAATCACAGACTAAATCAAACGAGCCTCATAGTACACACTGTCCGATGTTATGCAAATCCAAGAACATAGAACTAACATGTCGAAGTAATTCATCATTTCCAACAAACGTCAACAGGAAGCAAAACCAAATTAAACATTTTTCATCTTAAAAATTTGAAGAATACAAGATTCAAGATCACGATTTGTGAGGGAAAGTAAGATACATACCTTAATAACATAAAAATAGTAAAGCTAAATGTTAGATGGATGAGAGTACTCGACCAACAATGTGTAAACAACTGCAATGCGCTACTTTACTTCCAGCAAAATAAGCTCGACAGACTGCTCTTACAATGTTTATCAATAAGCAAAGAATAAAAGTGCAAATCTCATACAGAGTTGTAGCATATTATATAGAGGGAGGAGGACGGTACACTTCACGAGTGAAACAGTAATTTTTTTCAAAATATCAGCATCCAAGTGAGACTCAGTAGAGCAGAAAAAGTAAATTCATATCCGACAAATATCTCAGAAGAGTACAAATCATACGTAAATTTACTGAAAAGTTATTCAATAGCATAAAGCACCACATGCATAGGTAGCAATTATTCATGGCAAAATAGTAGCCATCAATAATTGAATCAAATTTCAATTCTAAAAATTACATAAAAATTGAGGAAAATTCAACAAAATACAAGTATAATCGTGCCACCTTTTGAGATCGTCGGAAAATCGTAATTGAACACATCAGTCGTTGGGTGGAGGAGCATCAGTTTCCATTCTACGAGAAATAAGCGAAACAAAACCACTTCTTAGTCAAATCGTCCGAGTTCACCCGAAACTTGCCAACGGGAACAAAAAAGAAGAATAGAATCGTAAGAAATCTACACATACCGTTGATGAAAATGGATGGGTGAGGGTTTATTGGACTCGTCGGACGATGAGCAAACCATTGGTGGTAGTTTGACGGCGGTCGGCATTCAGACGACGCTAAATCGAAGCTGAAATCGCGACGGAGGAGATTTTAGCGGCTTCTAGCAATGTTGATAAAAATGGAATCCAATTAGATCCAAATATTCGCCATGTTGAGAGGAGTCGAACGGTATAGGTTTAAGTCGGTGGGTCATTAGAATTGTGTCAGAAGAGAAGAAAAAATTGAGAAGAAGACGACGTGAAGAGCGAGGTGAAGAAGACGATAATTTTGTGCCTATAATTAGTTATATTTCTTGGACAAAAAATAATCAAAATATTGTTTTAAAATAATGCAAAATATACCTAAAACTAGCAAAATAAAACAGACCAAACATAGTGTATATTTTGGCCCATCTCAAAGATGGGCCAAAATCAAAACCAAACATAGTGGTAATTTCCCCCGGACTTATGGAGAAAACAAGGTTTGGGGATTTGCTGGCGAGGAAGACGTGGAACATTCGCGGTTGTAGTGCTTCGTCGTGGAAAAGAGCTTTTGGACTTGAGTCCCTTTAGATTTGTTGTGTTGTATGGAGTGACTTGTGTAAAATGTGTCTCTCTTGTTGTGGGAATATTTTTTTATTCGAGTGGTGGATGATCTTTTTTATAGGCATGAGTAGAGCTACACTACTGGGCTTAAACAACATAGGATTTAAGATGGATCCATCAGCTATTATATTGTACTTAAACATGCTTTAACTTAATTATTTAATCCAAAATAAAAAATAACTTATATTTATTTTGGATCAATCCACTAGAACACATAAACCCAAATTTAGTATGGGCACTTATACGAATTTGTCATATTGAAAATATGAAAATTTTAAATTTATTATGGACATTAATTTAAAACCCAATTGAGCCAATTTATTTTGCAATTTTAATTGATAATTTATTCTAAAATTTTGATATCAACAATATGATAATAAATAGTAGTGAAGGTTTATGTATTTTTAGAAACACTAAGGGTTGCATCTGCATATAGGGACCAAACATTAAGTGATGTATTGCAATTATCAAATTATTAAATTAGTGAACTTAGGCGGAAAATTGGATTGTCACCACTTTTATGCTAACACAATAAACTCCATTCATATCATTAACAATGGGGAAAAATTCAAGAACCCCAGTGATATTGAGAATGTTGAGAATTTCTTGAAAAAATAAAATATCAATTATATTCTTGTGATATGAAAAAAGACTAAGAAAAAATTTTGAGACCAGGTTGTCCAGAGGGTTGTGTGTGTCATTGTTCATAACATAAGGGTGATTTTTTATATTCAAATTTTTCACAGAGGGCCTTTTTGATATTTTTCCATATTACAGGGGATCAAAACGAATTTAACTCTTAACGATTGGGTCCATTTATATACAATATATGATAAGGGTACCTAACTTAATTTTTCAAATTTGAAGGGGTTTGCATTTAATAAGACGTAACTTTCAAGGATGATGTTGTAATTATCCCTAGGATTTCGTTGTGAGTACATGTAAGATATTATGTTACAATTCATATAACTAATATTATATTGAATTGACTAAATGTGTCAAAATATGTTCCAAATGGGACCTCATAAGAGATGCATTTATATCAAAGTTCAATAAAAGTGAGATCGAACTATCTAAGTCTTACTTATGTCTATACAAAAGGATAGGTTGTCAATAGGCAGGGTGAGACCCTTCCTAGACCCTGACCCAAAGAAAACTTAAAAAATAATTCTATATCCAGACCCTACCCGTTGCATTAAATCCAACTTAAGACCCAACTAAGACTCAGTTTTTGAGTAAGGTTAGACCCAAACCCAGGTTCTTTTTTTTTTAACAAATCGTACTAATTAATTTAAATTTCTTTCTTTATTTTTATTTTTTTCATAATTTAATTATTTATTATTTAAAAAATATACTTGATTAAAGAATTAAATGATAAATAATGTTATGGTGTCTGAAATATTTTAGATTTGTTCACTTGAATATAGATAGTAGGGGTATTCAATTCGGTTAACTGAACGAACTGAAAGTTGGTTAACCGAAATTTTGGTACGCCAAAATGACAGATTGAATACCGAACCGAAACATTTGGTTTGGTTAGGTAAAAATCGTATTTCAGTTAAGTTCGATTTTTGTCCGAATTAACCAAAAATAATAAAAAAAATATAATGTTAATCTATTTGTTATAAATTATTAATAATTAAGTATGTATAAACTATAAAATTATTGTTTTTTATTATAAATACTTATATTGAGACATTTAATATTTATATATTATTTTTTATTATATTTGAATTATATTTATATAGATATATTCATATAAATATATTTTAAATTCAGTATTCGATTATATTCGGTTAATTTGTATAAAAAATTAAAACCGAACTAAATAATCAAAATCTAAAACAAAGAAAAAACCAAAATCGAGTCGAATTTTATTTAGTCGACTTTTGTTCAATTAACTGAAAATTGCACGCCCTTAGTAGATCAATTGATGAATAATAATCAATTGAATTAGAAAAGAATAGATATTTTTTGGGTTCAAATTGAGTACATAGATCCATGGGTATTGATGGATAGAGATCCTATCTAAACCCATTGTATATTTTTTTAATAGATCTGGATTTGGACTTGGGTCTACAAATGTTCAACGGGAATGGGTTTGGGTTGAGGTCTGGATCTCTGTATTATGTTACGGATCCGGGTAGGGTCTTACCCTACTCATTGACACCTTTGGAATAGGACCTCAACAACATACTATATATAAATATAAGAAATCTAAGCAACTCAAGTCTAAAGTGAGTCCAAAACTCTACATCACAAGAAATTCTACAAGTATGAAGATTTTACATCTTCATGGGCATTAAATACTCAAAATCTTGATACCATATTTAAAGATAGTCCGAGATTTTCTCCCATAAGTCCGGAGGATAAGCATCCCCATTAAACAGGACACTTCTAGTACATGGACCATAGTTTGAAGAGAAGAACCTAGTGGATTGTCGACGTTTTCAAATATTATAACCTCCTTAAATTTATATAAAAATAAAAAAAATCCTTCGTCCATATTTTTTTAGTTTTGTAATTACATTGTGCAGATTCGAAATTTATGCCAACATTATCTTTTATTATAGGATAATTACTTTTTAAATAATACTTAAAACCTCAAATGCTTGGAGGATAGAGGGACAATCATTATGCATTTCAAAATTAGTTTAAAAAAAGTAACATAAAAAAGAAAAAGAAACTGTACATAAGAATTTTTTTCAAAAAAAAAAAAAAACAATTGAGAAAAAGAAAGTGAAGAGAATTGTATGTGAGAAATTTGAATAGAGAGGGTTTTGTTGCTTCACAATCTAAAGAAGAATGCTAAAGAAAAGCATAAAGGGAAACCCATTAAGCACAAGAAACCAAGAGTGTGATTTTTGGTGCATAGAGAGAAGAGCTTGGAATTCTAAAGTGAGCTTCTTCAGCATAAAGCAAATGCTAATCGGTATTTTTGGAGGGATATATGTTTTTTTCTTGTTATTCTCATGATCATGATAGCTAACCCCAACATCCCACTTTATCTGGCTTTCTTGCAACTGTAGCAACCTTATCTTTGGCTGGCTTCTGTCTCAATTCTTGCAGCCATCATCCCCCAGTACTCTTTGTATGTTTATCCATTCCTTTCATTTCTTCCATCTACACAAATTGATTAAAACTTTACATTAATTTGCTATGACATAATTGTTCTTTCTTAAAGTGAAAATATGCTTGTTTGTATATATTTTTATTGAAAAAATATATAATTTGATACAATGTTTCAATATAAAACACAATCTCATTAACCGAGTCCAAACGTATTCTCATTTTATGCGAGAATCTACACATAATTAAAAATACATATTTTTCAGATGAAACTGAAAATTGAAAAATGAAAACACAAAACATGATTAAGGATTGATTCTCATAATAATAATAACAATAAATAAATAACAATATGTCGAAGCTTTTTTCGGAAAATTATAATGATTATATTTGGTTGTAGTGAAAGCAGATAAATTTTAGGATATATTACATTAATATCCCTTGAGGTAAGGTCCAGAGTATACAAATATTACTTTTTACAAAATTACAACTACACCCCTTGAGGTTATAGTTGTAATTACAATTACACCCCCTATTCAAATGTAAAACTTACCCAAATACTTCCTGAAAAACATTACACTAAGGAGAAGTAAATGTTATTTTATAAAAACATTACACTAACACCCTTATGAGGTGTTTGTGCAATTTGATCTAACCACGGGAGTGTCAATGTAAGATACTCTAAATCTTACGATAACTTATTATTTATATGTGTGGTGGTAGCACACATGTGTGTAATAAGATGACGTGGAAAATGGGTTTGAAGACTCAAGAGATTGGTCACTGATTGAACGTTGGTCTAAAAAGAGGCAGGGAATAGGATGTGGGGAACAAATGCAAAGATTCTTGGCTTCTCAAGAATGATGTGTTCCAACTGAACTTTTGTTCAAACCTGTCAGAGTCTTCTAAAACAGCCTTATATTTTTGCTTCCATTCTATGCTTATGATTGGGGTGAATCTAACTTCTCTACATGACGTCTTGGGCCCCTTTCTGCTTTATTGCTTTAGTCCCACAACAACATGTAATAAAATGAGGCATTAGTGACACAGAAGGCTTAGAGTTTCAGACAACAGCATCCATCTGTTTCTTTCACCATTGTCTTAACAAGAACAGAAATATGAGCTGCTTAGCCTACAGAATCATCGTTCTTGCAGTCTTTGTTGTCGGGTTGTTGTCGGTTCAGCCGGTGAACGTTTCTGCGTCCAGAAGTATCGATCTTGCTGTAAGAAACTCGAGGGACCTGAAAGCCGGCGGTGCCTTGCAAGACTTGAATGTGCCCCGTAACATTGCACCTTCGCCTGCAACGACGTTGGATTCGATGAACGAATCACAGAAAAGACGAGTTCGTCGAGGATCAGACCCCATTCACAACAAGTGCTGACCGTTCCAAATCATGGACTTAAAGGTTTTGCTGCTTCTGAGGTTTTCCAGTATAGGTTTGGTTTTGTTTTTTTGATTGTTTCATTTGTTTAAATTAAATGATCGCTTCTGTCCATAATGAGCTGAAAATGCAGCTAGGGAGGAACAAGCAACATCAAAATCGTATATTGTAGATTCTAACCGTAGTTCAAACACTTAGGAAGGCATTCTGCTGTCTGCGTTAGGACAGAAATAGTTCTTTTCCTTTGTCTTTTTTTATACAGCTTCCAATGGTTTTCCTCATGCTTCTTGTCAATGTGTAAATCCTTTTATAGACAGCTTGATAACTTGGAACATTTGCTGCTCTGCTACAACGCATTCTTGCTGTTTTCCAACCAGTCCATGCTCAGCCTCTTTTCACTAAAAAAAGATTAAGTTTTCGTTATCCTATCAATAACCGGAAAAAATGCAATTTAGTCCTCTTGATATTATAAATGTGCAAATTATTTTCTTACGGAAAAATAATTAGCAATTTATCCCATGTGTTTTTTAAAATACAACAATTTACTCCTTGTATTTTTTAAAATTAAGCAATTTACCTCTCTAGACATGGGATACGTCGCTTCATTTTAAAAAAAATATAGAGAGATAAATTGCTATTATTTTTTCATATGGGGTAATTTGCTCATTTGAATATCACAATGAGGTAAATTGTATTAAATCCTATAAATAGATACGGCTAAAATTCGTGATAGATCAATAATATTAACCACTGTTATATGAAAAAATTAAATTTTTATCACAATTAATTAATTTTGGACATGGTTTTAGTCACATTTCTCATGGTTTTAGCCATGACTAATGTTTTTGCCACACTTGCAGAAACAACGACTAATGGCCATTGAGAAGTCATGGTTGGATTTGTAATTGCTATAATTTTCTTATTTTGACTATAGTAATTAACCGTGGGTAAAAATTATATTTTTTCTAGTATTTGGAATAATTACATAGAAAACCCCCAAGGTATTAATATATTACAGAAGATCTCTCAATGTTTGACAACTTACGCTAACAATCATATTTTACATTACGAATCCCACTGTCCATCTCATCATATGGTTTTCAGAAAAAAAATTTGTATTGTGAAGCATGACTGCAGGGGATCATTGTTAATTTTCAAAAATTGAAGTTCTTGTTTGCAATATGCTTAAACTTCTGGCCTGTCTTTACAATTAGGGTAAATTACAACTCCCTTCCTTGAGATTTGACATAATTACCAATAACATTAAAGTAAATTATAACTACCTCCTCTGAGGTTTGATATAATTATAAATGTTTCTTATTATCTGAAAAATTATAAATATCCCTCTAAAATATAAAACAATTATACAGTCCTAAACGGTGAGGTAGAAATTACCATTTTATTTTTTTTTAAAAAACAAAACATTTGAAGAAAATGTAGAAAGATTTGAGGGTTGAATAAACTAAATAATCCATACGGCATATTATTCAATAAAAATATTTAAAAGGAACTCTAAAAATATGTAAAATTATAATTTTTAATCCAAAAAGACATTTTAGCGCTACAAAAATTGGATCAAAACCTATCGAAGACCCATGAAAGAAACTTATTGTTAAACGGACGTTGAAATGAAAGGTATTTTAATTTTTTAAATAACGAGAAAATATTTATAATTACGTCAAATTTTCATAATTTACCCTTATAATTAGCCCTCATCTTTTTTGCATAGGCAGCAAAAATCTTCACCAGAGAATTTGAATCAAGAATCTAGCCCAAAAGATAAAAATTTACATGATATTCAGAAGTCTGCACGGAGAAAGTGTATGAGAAGCCAAAAGAACTCTGTATTCCAAAATGAAAATACGCAACATTCTTACTGCTAACTGCGAATACATCAACTCTGAAACCATAGAAGGGATGTGTGAGTCAATTAGTCCTTACCGAGACTCGATCTGCTGTATCTGTTCTTCCGATGAACGTTCAACAGCGTAGTCGTTTTCTTGCGTGAAACTGTCTGCCAAATCATGTCCACAGCATCGTTAGGTTGGGACGGAAACTGGTACTCAAAGCGTCCGGTGATCTTCTTCAACTTCTCCCACATTGCTGTCCATTCCTCTTGTTTGATGCCCCTTAGAAGATTCACAAGGTAGCCCTTTCTCACGGCGTCTGATGCACGAACAAATACGCAGAATTTTGAGTAGTCGAGAACATCTTCGTATGGCAGCTCGATCTCGTCACTGATTATTACGGGAACACAATGGCTAGCAATGGCATCAAAGAGGCGGTTAGATGAGGGGGTGTCTCCGGCAATGTTTAGGCAGAATTTTGATGAGGCCATCCCTCTGCTTGCTTCTCTTAACCCGTTTGCTTGGATGCTCCCGAATTTGAAATGGACGTCTTTCTCATTCTTGAGAAGGTAGTATAGTTCTTGACGGATCACTCCACCCTGCATAACCACCAGAATTACATCATATGAAACAGAAATCAGACAGGATTACGTTCCTATAATTTCCCCACTTGTATTATTTTGGACTAAAATTTCAGGATCCATCAACATGAACAGAAGAAAGCAACCTTAATCTTGATAATGAGACAAATAATAGAATACCATACCAATTGCATTTGAGAGTATTCGATCATATATCACTTGGACGAGGTTAAACAAAACATTATCACATCAGAAAGAAATGTCTGCAATAATGGGCAAAAGGGATGTATAACTTACATCTTTCCGATAAATTGCTCCCTGGAAATAAATCAATGTTGGCCGATCATTAAAGGTGGGTGAGTTAGCAGCTGGAATCGTCCTGACCATATGCTTGTAAGGAGCAATTACATCCTTCTCCACGTTGGCTATATGAGTCGGGTATCTCCCAAAGTCTGAAAGCACTAACATGCAAGAACCGAGCTTTTTCCTTGCTGTTAACATGCTGTTGGGGTGGTGGGCTAGAATCAAATGATCTCTCCCATGCGATCTTTTCCACTCTTTCGTTCGTTTCAAAAACTGCACCAATTTTTCCTGCAGCACTCTGTCATCACCACCTTTTTGCTTCCCACGGCGCTTAGAACGCCGGTTGTAACTTAGAGATGAGAAAAACGGTACAAATACTACATCCGCTTTGCTCGAATCTTGTACTCTGACTGCAGTGCATGGCCGAACTACGTTTTCAGTATTTGATGCCAAAAGATCGAGAGTGAGCCAGTATTCAACACTGTGCTGTAAATTGAGCGCACCGGGATACGATGGTATATTCTTCGGTTCACTTACATCAGGCCATGTTTGATTTCCGCTTCCCTTCCAACCTAACAACCCAAAGTGAAACTCAGGCGGCAGGTCATACATATATACTTTAAGAAGAGCTTGCGATTTGTCACATAACCTTTTCCTATATTTTGCTGGTTCATCCTTAGTCTCTTTGGGGTCCGTAGGTGGCAAAACGATCTTTTTGGGGTCAGGAGGTGGCAAAACGACCTGTTGAGCTGCAATGTGTTGTTTATCTGAAGTTTCGTTAGCAAAAGCTCGACTTTTAACCGCGGCGCCTTGTTTCTCTACAGTTCCATCTTGTTTCTCTAAAGTTCCGTCAGCATAAGCCAAACTCTTAATGGGACTTTCTTGTGAATCAGCTTTGGCATTTGCTGACGGGCTGATCGATGTATCATTCACAAGAACGAACTCAAGAACCGTCTTAGGAAAGAAATAACTCTCATCAAACTCTAGAAGGGACAACCCGGAGGAAATCAAAAGCATTGTCGAAAATGCTATCAGACAAGAGAGAAGCCTTGAGGGAAATATACTCTTCTCCGAAATCAAAGACATCTTGAAACAATCAGAACTAAGGAAACAAGTTACTCCAAACAACAATAGATGCACTTCACACAGGAAAGAATTCAATGTTTTTCCTGCTAAGGCCAGAGACAGAGAACACAGATCCTAAATCCCAAATCCTGTTCTTTCAAAGGAAGTTCCATCAATGTTGTCCGAGATTTCAATCTCTGAAAACTCATTGGAGCACACATCAATTTAGCATTCCTTAATTATCGAAAACAATGTCCTTCCCACCTCAACATGCAAAACCTAAAATCAGGCCCAGGTTTACATCAGTGGTGGCGCATTCTTGATTATTATATTACAGCTGATCAACAAAAATAAACCACCTCCATCAACCCTCAGCAGTCCCAAGAACCCAAATATCCTCTGTTTTCACCTCAAAATCCTCCAATTTATACATGAAATACAGTGAAACATATGTCAGAAAAATCAACCTGAAGAAAATTCATCCAAAAATAAAAAATGTAGCTCAACAGCAATACCTTTTCTGTTGATCAACACCAAAAGGGTCAAAGAAAATACCAAGAAAATCGAAAAAAACAACCCCAGATTCTAACACAGGTACATATAAAAAATATCAGAACCGATATTTTATTCTGGGTTATCAAGAATTAAGAAAATAAATAAATAAATCCCAGACTAAGACATCATCATCATAAAAGAAAAGAAAAAGGAAAACTCAAAGGTGGCAAGGAAAAAAAAATACCTTGTTAGGCAGGGAGAAGTATATTCATATGTTGAGACAGCTTCCTCGTATTCTCCATGGGGCCTGTTCGGAAGCAAAAGGGTATTTTGACTATTGAAATTCCCACTTCACTTCTGATCCAAATTATTATGAACACTAATGAGATTTAAATGTTGACAAACATAAATATTTGATCATTCTTTTATTTTTCCTTTTTTCTTGTATTTATATGCACCAAAAAAAAAAAAAGAATGGTGTTCATTGGGTTGTGATGTGAACGAGTGGCAGAGTAGGCTGATCAGTCTTTTCTCGTGTCTCTTGTCCCAATCCCACTTTGTTGTTTTTTTTTTAATTATTTTAATTTTTGTGTGTTGTTTCATAAGTAGTTTTCGTTGGGAAGGACAGCCTTTGCGTAAATTGATTGGATGTTTAGGTGGGCAACGCCTTTTTTGTTTAACTGATTTAACTAACAAATGAAATAATAAATTGAGTCCTCCTTGTTGCATGTTAGAGGGGGAATTGATTTTTCCCTCTTACAACTTATGTTTAATACGAAATTCTGACTCAAATTGAGTTTGAAGAAGTTATATTTATCGTATGATTAGTTTATAGTTTAAAAAAAAGTGAACAATAATATATTATACTTGTTCTGTGATTAATTTGATTTGAAATTCGTTAAATACATTTTTAATCGCTATAAATTATTTATAGTATTAGAATTTACAAAAATCTCATTTTCAGTCTTTCTATCAACTTTCGTTGAGAGACGAAAAAACTACATACAAATCATTCTGTCGCTATCGTTTCAAAATGTAGGAAAACAGTCATTTGACTTGCTTTCGATTTTTTCCCTCGGTTTCCAACAAAAGTTGGTAGGATGACTAAACGTGAGAAATTTTTAAAATTATTATACTATTTTTTAGAATTTCATAAGTAATTGGATGAAAACTGTATAGTACTAAAGCTATGGAAAGAAAAATATAATTTTATTAAAAATTGAAAAGTATTTATGAAATACTCAAAATTCTTGTATAAGATTAAATAATCCTTCTGTCACTGATTGTATTTGTGATATTTGTATTTTTGGAGGAATTATATTGATTTAAATTAATTCAAGAGGTATTTTTCTAGATTTTTTTATTCTTCCTTAATGTTTTTGGGCAATAGTTAAAAGATTTTATTAGGAAATCTCTATATTTTTAATATATATATATCTTTTAAGTTTTATTTCTTTCATTGTCGATAATTAATTCGAAAATAATATTTTAATTTATTTACCCCCTCTTGATTACTTATCCCCTATAAATTTCAAAAATATTATCGAAGACATTTTGATTAGAAAAAAATAAATGGTCTTCCATGAAAGACAAACCATAAAATTCGATTTTTTTTTTGTTTTTGCATTCGAGCAACCGTAACAATAAACAGTTTAATGTAATTTACCTTCATGTGATATTATAAATGAGTCAACTCTTATAAATATATAACAATAATTTATCCCTTCTATATTTTTTTAAAATAAAGTAATTTACCTCCCTATCTAAGAAAGTAAAATTGCTTCATTTTAAAAAATACGGGAAGACAAATTGCTACTTTTCTTATAGAGGGATAATTTGCTCAGTTGTAATATGACAAAAGATTGTATTTTTTCTCTAGTAGTAAAAGTACGATCATACAAAATATTTTTGGAAGGGATAAAAAAAAAGAAAAGAATTGTTTTTAGCTACCCCCATTTATTACGTAACAAGAAAATCCTATATGCAATCACAATTATTATGTCAAATATCATTTTGTTAACCTGAAGACTGTGCCAAATTTATTAACGTAATTAATTAGTTTTAAATATTTTGATGTAATATAAAGATGTAATTTATCACTTTTATTAAAAGAAAATATACAAGATTTGATTTGAAAGTTTACAGATCCTGAAATTTCTACTGCAACATATATAATTAATAAGCTGTGACGTGTTGATGATCATGATGTCTAAAAACCTAACTTATCAGCAAAGATTGAGATTTTATTTTATTTTTGTAGTTAATTACACTTACGTTCCTTCTAAAAGTTGAAATTAAGCATTAGAGAGAGCATGTCGATAGACCGTGGGCATCAAAAGCACACGTAGCATAAATGGGTGCTACAGAGCCCGTGGACATGGGCTATCATAAGTTCGTTCACCGAAATGTTCTCTGCATAACTTGTGGGCACGGGCTATTAGAAATTCGTATACTTGAACATAAAAATATGAATGATAATAAAAAAGTCATGGGTTGCTTCCCACGTGGCGCTTGTTTAATGTCACTAGCTCGACGATGGGATTCTCAAATGTTGAAAGGATGGAGATGGGGCTCTGTGTGAAGTGGTAGTGTCCCCTCGATGTAGTGCTTGAGCTTTTATCAATCCACTCTAATAGGGTCCTTATCTTTATGATGCCACTTGTCACCTTCCTTGAATTTTTTCTTTCTTACATGAGATTCATGCCATGCCATCACTAGAAAAAAAATTATTATTAGCTACAATTTTAGTAGTTATGGGCTAAAAAGCGTGGTAAATAATTTTTGTTAACCACAGTTAAATAAAATTGATGCAAAAATATAGATCTTGCTCTAAGAAAAAGTTATTTGCCACAGCTAAGAGCCATGGTAAAAATATTTGTGCCATGAAAAATATTTTAACTACCCTCACAAATACCACGACCAACAACCGTTGCATGACAGTGGTCAATGAATATTTGCTACGGCTATTTATTTTTTACTATGACAATAGACCATGGTTAAATGTTGTATTTTTTGTAATGCTTGGTGCGTTCTTTGTACAATCCGACATTCTCGTAGGTTTGGTTCCTCCATCTCTTCATCCTATTAGGTTTATGCCTCTTGTCTTCACTAGCCTCTTTCCAATTGGAAAGTGCTTCAACTAGTGGTTTTACTTTTTAATTGGAAGAAGATCTATTCAAAAGCAATCCCTTCTGCAGTTTCTACTTTAATTCTTGTCCAGTGTCTGCAAAATTTGTAACCTGCTCATGCTCTTCTTTCATGTCATGTAAATTATTCCCATTAGAATTGTTCATGCAATTTTCTTAGGGATCCTCACATTTGACTAAATGCGCATAGTCAATTCCAGGGATATTAATGCTATCAATTGCAAATATGTCATATTCATTCTTGCCTAAATATTTCATAGGTTTAAACACATTAAATGCTACATGTTCTTCATTAACTCTAGGGGGCCGGTCCATGGATTGGGTCTGGGTTTAAAAATAGACCTAATTAGGGCCCACTTAGAGGTCCAGGACGGACCCCAAGACCGATCACGAATAGTAGTGGCCAGTCCTGGGCCGGGCTTTTTTGGACTGGTCTGTGCTAGTCTTGACCCAACCCGACCCATGGTGCACCTTGAATCAAACTCTTTTTCTTTCCTTTCTATCCTATTCCTATCAAACTTCTCAAAATAATTACAGAAAAATAAGATGGCTCCACAACATGTTTTATATCAACACTCAAATTAGACACTTTTCAATAACCCGTGGTCAGGGGTAAACTAAAGTGCGTCTCTACTGAATGGATCTCTGATAGCCCGTGAGCACGAGTTATCCTCGATGCTTTGCTTCTAGATTTCTTTCATTTCTCATACTTGAGCTATTTTCTTGCAAATTTTTCTCTTTTTCTTTTTAGTTTTTTAATGAAAGCACCTAAAATTTCACATATACACTCAAGAACAAGCATCATAACACGAGAATATAGGGACATCAACATAAGAACGCATCATATAATTATGTTTAGTAATAACTCAATCAAGGGTAAATATTAATTTTTATTCAATTATTTTTTATTAATATAATCAAATTTAGTGAATGTTTATTAATGAAGTGACCTATTTGTTAGATAGAAACAAATCTTAATATGCTAGATTTAATTTTTTAAATAATAGAAATATAGGTGTAAGTAAACTAAACTTCGGAGGAGGCGAAATGTAATTATCCCTTTCTCTTATATAATTAATATAACACATCAACATTTATGGGAAATCATCATTTTAAATAAATGTGACAAGACATAGCTAGAGACCAAGAAATATCTGGTTTGGCAGAGCTCTCATTAGGGCAGGCAAAAGTCCTAAGCCCATAGGAGCATTGAGAATAGAAACAACGATATCGGGTCATAGAAGTTATGACCCATCAGAAAAAGGGAACAAAGGATGATCCGAATAGTACTACATTCGGGTCGGGTGGGTGATGGTGATCAAGGGCATTTTGGCCCTCCTTCCTTAGTCTTCCAGTTGTTGTAGCAAGGGCAGACGGCTTTGTTGCCGTAGTAGCCAGGGGGAACGCACAGGCACTTGTTGCAGCATTTGTTGCAGAACGTCAAACACGCCTTCTTGTACTGTGTTTGCTTGCACCTTCTCGCACACTCCGACGGGCATTCTGGTCAGATCACATATTTAATTATTTTATCTCACATATTTCAATGTCCGTCGATGTCTAATATATATACATATATGAAGACTTACGGTAGATCTTCAGGCTGCCTGGACCATACCGATTCTACAGCATCATCAAATCATATGTTAGCACAATATATAAAACATCATAAGCTCTAACAATGCAAATTAAATTAAATATATATATGTTCAGTCCGTATATATATTAGTAAAATTAATGATTTCAATACACTATTTCGAATCATTTAGATTACGTTTGGACAATAGATTTGGATCTGAGGAAAGTATTTAGAATTTTTTTTTTTTCAATGACTTCATATTAAATAATTTAAAATCCAAGAATTTTCACTGAAAATAGTACAAATTGCATTTCGCCCCCTGTGAATACATTTCAGTGTGAAGTAGTCAGTCACTAAAGAGAGAGAGAGAGAGAGAAGAAGAAGAAGAAACTGACCCTGTCAAGGTGGTATTGAGCAGCCACAGTGGAGGTGAGAGTGGAGATGGCGATGAATGCCAGAAGCAGAATGAGAGCAGTGAGCTTATTAGCCATCGACATGCCACCAAACAAGGCCTAAAGTAGATGACTGTTTTCTAAAGGTGTTGTGGTTGTAGGGATTGCTTCACGCAGACTTGGACTTATGTATTTATAGAGTACATGTATAGGTCTTCGAGGTAGTCCACTTTGCTCACAATTTACATAAGTACTCATATTTTTTTTATTTTTTTTGGGTTTTTTGATCCGTGTTTGGGGCCATATTTCTCGTATCCCCTTGAGGTAAGGGCACAAATGTGAGGGGAGACAGAATATTGGCACATTCAGCAGAGAATTTTCATACTATTCTGCTAATTGGCGACACAGTGTGTTTTTGGCTATAAGCTTTTAAGAATTTAAAGAAGTTCAACTTTATTTTAAAATAAGTTTTTAAAAATTTGAATAAGTAAGATATCAGACCTGATAAAATATTAATTAGAATGTTTGGGATAGTAAATTTTTGGGAAAAATACAAGCAATCCCCTTGTGATATCCCAAATGAGCAAATTACCCCCTTATAAAAAAATAATAGCGATTTACCTTCCTGTATTTTTTAAAATACAACAATTTACCCCCTATGATTTTTAAAATGAAGCAATTACCTCCCTATATAAGGAGGTAAATTGCTTCATTTTAAAAAGTACAATGGGATAAATTGCTATATTTTTTTATAGGGGATAATGTGCTCATTTTCAATATCACAGGGGGTAAATTGCTATTCACCCGTAAATTTTTCATACCATATATATAAAATAATGACTGAAAAATCCATTAATATATAAAAATAGTTGTCTTTTGGCAGAAAAATGCTAATTATATGAAATGTAAAACTGAATATACTAATAAAACTGTGAGCGTATTTTTGTCTATTAGATGTAAGGTCGATTAAAGAGCTAGATTTCTTACCCCGATGGCAAGATCTGGCACGATTTTATTTTCATAAAAGCGATAATTATATTATTAGATTGAAATTACATCAAAGCATAAATCAATAACTTAAAAAATGCTCGAATTGAATGGCTATTAAATTATAAATAACAATATTTAACTAACAAAACATAACGAACGCATATAAAAATGAGATGAACATTTACATATCTTGAACCTATAAATTCATATTCACAGTCATAAAACCTTAATTTCAACTATTAGATAATAACCTCACGGACATAAATTTTAATAATTCGATCGATTCATTTGTAGTTTCCAAACCAATGTATAGTCTAACATCATTTTAACCACATATGAAAATATCTTATATAGGCTATCTTTTTTTAACTTAATTTTTGAAATTTTTACATAAATATTTTTAATTTTGATCATATTAATTATAAAATTATCATTACTAACATTTTATAAAAACAAATCTTTGAACGCTTGTGATCCCGTTTTCACGTGGTACTCGATAAGTAGATGGTGATTTTGAGATTGGGATTAATAATTGAGTCACGTACGCAGATAAATATGGCTCAATTTCTGGGCACCAGTTTGAGATGTAGTCACGAACAAGTTACATCATTGCACATGTAAGAGATTTTGTTTATTCGTTTCTTGGGACATCATTTATGTGGATTTGGATCTTTCAGACAATTTGGAGCTATAGAATTATTTCTTGAGCATGTGATATAATTAATTGGATATATATATATATATATGTGTGTGAGTTAATAAGTTTTTATAATCCAAAATTTGATTGATAAATCAATTTATATCTAAGGAAATTTAGTTTAGATACTTGAGTTAAATCAAATATATTTGAATTTCGATTGTTCTATCTGCAAACAGTTGAGCTGAACCAAATTTTAGGGAAAAATCGAGTTTGATACATTTAAGAACTGACTTTCTTAATTTTTCTGATTTCGTTTGCCGACTCCCTATGTGAACGAAGTGAGCTCGCAAGGTCACGAGGTCGCTTCGCATTCGCCCCGTGAGGGCGCTCTTGCACGTTGTTCACTATGCTGCTAGATATCCTAGAGGTCGCTAGCGACCTCCCTCCCCATGTTCTGTATCTATCTTGTTTTTTGTACAGTTTTTTAGTTAGTTAGGTTGTCACACATTCTGTTACATTTTGCGGTTAGTTGTAGATATGGATAGTTAGCAAATTTGTTATTAGATTCCTTTCTCCTGTATATATTTATCCATCATTGTACCCTTCATTTTATTTTTGATTGAGTGAATTTTACACACCTCTTCTCATATTGTTTAGCAATGGAGGTACCGTTTTCTAGGAAAACAGACTCATACAAAATGAAAGACGCCATTGTGAAGAAATTTGGTGCGAAGAATTCTGTATTTCATTAATCTAATGAGGAAGCTATACATGGAGCTCTTTTTTTATATACAGAGTGTGAGGTTTTCTCTGTGTAGCTGCACTAACAAACCCATCTAACCCACTAACAAACCCATCTAACCCACTAACAAACTTTACAGTTGTGAAGCAAAGAGGAAAACGTAAAAGCTACTAACAAAGTTGCAAAAATATAAAAACACGCTTCTAAGAACAACAATGTGAAGAATAAAGTTGACCCATGTGGACTAACTACACTTGAGGAACTAGAACCCCGATTTCTATAGCCCCCCCTCAAGATGGAGCTTGTGAGACCAAGCGCAGCTTGACAAAGTGACGAGCAAAATCACCAGCGGGAGGAGATTTGGTAAACACATCTGCCAAATGATCACAACCCGGAAGATAAGAAAGCTTAATGAAACCACATTTGAATTGGTCACGAACAAGGTGGTGGTCGATATCTAAGTGTTTTGTCCGCTCATGAAAAGACGGGGTTGACAGTAATGTGGATGGCTGCTTTGTTATTGCACCAGAATGAAATAGGAATTTGAAATGGAATATGGAGATCATGGAGGAGGTAAGATAACCATAAAAGTTTAGAAACCGCAGCTCCCATGATGCGGTATTCAGCTTCTGCAGAGGATCGAGAAATCGTGGCTTGTTTCTTAGATTTCCAAGAGATGAGTGAAGAACCTAAGAAGATGCAGAAGCCGGTATTAGAGCGTCGAGAATCAGGGCAAGAGGCCCAAGAGGCATCAATAAAGACAGAGGGTTGGAGAGTGTTCCAAGAAGAGAAGAATAAACCCAACGAAGAAGTACCTTTCAAATGACGTAACACATGTTGTGCAACAGCCTAATGAGAAGATCTGGGGCGTTGTAAGAACTGACTAAGCTACTGTACATCGAACGAGATGTCCGGACGAGTAAATCTAAGATAAAGAAGGCGCCCAATCAACCGTCTATAAGTACCAGGATCAGGTAAGAGGGCTTTATCACCAGCAGTGAGTTTAAGGACAGGGGGTAATGGGGTGGACACAGCTTTGTGAATCTAACATCTGAGCATCAAGAAGAATATCATGGAGAAATTTCTGTTGAGTCACCAATAGGCCATGATCAGATCGGGCAAGTTCAAGGCCAAGGAAATACTTGGCATGGCCTAAATTCTTGATGGTGAAGAGTTGATCCAAGTGGGACTTTAGGGCAGCCAGTTCAGTCTTTGAATCCCCAATCAAAAGAATATCATCCACATAAACTAATAGAGCCAAAAAACAGTTAGATGTAGACTTCACGAAGAGACAATGGTCATGGGGTGACTGAATGAACCCATAATGCTGAAGCTTGCCAGTAAGCTCAATATTCCATTGCCAAGAAGCTTGTTTCAAACCATAAAGGGACTTTTTTAGTTTACAAACTTGACCAGGAGTGTTTATAATGTAGCCATCAGGGGGTAGCATGTAGACTTCCTCGCCGAGCTGTCCGTATAGAAAAGTATTATTTATGTCAAGTTGTTGTATAGGCCAATCCTTGGCTGCAGCCACTGCCATAAGAACCTTAACTGTGACAAATTTAGCTACCGGAGAGAAATTGTCGATGTAGTCAATGCCCTCAATTTGACTATATCTTTTGGCAACCAAGCATGCTTTATAGCGTTGCACACTGCCATCGGCATTAAGTTTGAGCTTGAACACCCAACGACACTCGATAGCCTTCCTGCCAGGGGGCAAATCCACCACGTCACAAGTATCATTTTTAGCCAAAGCATCAAGTTCTTGCTGCATGGCATCCACCCATCTTGTATCTGTACGAGCCTGAGCATAATTTTTGGGTTCCTGCATAGAAACAAGAGAGCTACAAAGGATATATGTGCACTGCTATAAGTAGAAGGTGAGCAATTGGAATTAGTATAAATAGAACAGTTACATATATAATCATTAAGCCAAGAAGGCTTCTACAGTAACCTCTGTGAACATCTAGGAGGAGGGACATATGGAGAAATGGGCAAGGACCTTTGTGGGGAAGAAGAATCAGGAGAGGAGGTAACAGGAAAATGTCAGGAAGTGTAGGTTGATCACTATGTGTGGGAGAACAATTAGTGGGAAGGTCATCATCTAAATACTCAATAGGATCTTGAGAGGGAGTAGGTTGAGTAGGTGTGGAGTCAGACTTAATGGGAAAAATCCCTTCATGAAATGTAACATCTCTAGAGTGTAGGATCTGTTTTGACTGTAGGTTAAAAAATTTATAACCTTTGTGATACTATATCCTACAAAGGCACATTTGTGAGCTCTTGTATCAAATTTGTGTTTGGAGGGTAATATATTTGAAGCAAAATAGAGGCAATCGAAAAAATCTTGAGGTGAGTGTATGTGGGTGTCTTATTATAGAGAAATTCATTAGGGGATTTCCACTGGAGAAGAGGTGTCGGCAAACGGTTGATTAAATAGGTGGCAGCAAGAATTGATTCCCCCTAAAAAAATGTTTGGTAGATGTGATTGAAACATTAAGGCCCTAGCTGTATTAAGGATATGTTTATGCTTTCGTTCAACCACATTGTTTTGTTGTGGTGTGTGTGGGCAAGACCGTTGATGAACAATACCAAGCGATCTAAACAAGGATTGACACGAAGTATTCACAAATTCTGTACCGTTATCGGATCTGATTTTTTTTTTACTTTTGAATCAAACTGTGTCAGAACCATTTTGAAAAATGTGTCTAGTGTATGGCAAACTTGAGTTTTGTATTTAGGCAAAAAAAGTCCAAGTCGCTCTACTGTAATCGTCGACAATAGTAAAAAAATAGTTACAACCACTGAGGCTAGGAGTTTTATACGGCCCAAAGATCAATATGTATGAGGTCAAAGGTGTGCTTAGTTTGTATACAATTCGTAGAAAATGGCAGTCTACTTTGTTCGGCCATAGGGCAGATATCACATTCACAGGAAGTACTGAAAAGATTTAAACTAGAAATATGTTTGAGGACATTTAAAGAAGGATGTCCAAGACTTCTATGATATAGGTCATTATTACAAAAAGAAGAACTCATACAAGTAACAGGCTGAGCAGAGTGATAAGAAGCAATAGTCATTGGATCAAATGAAGATTTAGACAACACATAAAGATTTTTGTGAAGCCGTCCTACTGCTATGGGCCTTTTAGTCTCCAGGTCCTATAAGAGACAATGAGATGAGTGAAAAACAACCTCAATTGATGATGTCGAGCACAGTTTTGACACGGATAGAAGGTTGAATTGAAAGGTGGGAACATATAGGACCTC
Organism: Sesamum indicum; assembly: GCF_000512975.1. Taxonomy (NCBI): domain Eukaryota; kingdom Viridiplantae; phylum Streptophyta; class Magnoliopsida; order Lamiales; family Pedaliaceae; genus Sesamum; species Sesamum indicum. Next base: position 2,482,541 of record NC_026147.1, on the reverse strand, counting down.
TGTTAGTGTGAGATTTTTATGTAACCTGACATTTCTTATGTGAGCAACAGGTTGTGTATTCCCGTATGGGAGATGAACAGAAGTGGAGTGCGATGGTGTTGTGATGTGTTTGAGAATGTGTTTATGTGCACACATATGATTAGTAGCTCCCGTGTTGACTATCCAAGTATCCCTACAATTTTAATTCAAACTAGTAAAAGCATAGTTATCACTTGCATAATTGTCTGCCTGTGCGAAATTGACATGTAAGGGATCTTCTAGCACATGTTCTTCTCTTCCTTTCATGAGACTTATAAGATCCTGCAACAACACCTGCTGCTGATTTCCTCTATTATCTTCGGTTTGTGCACTATAACCTCGAATAATCACCCCTTCCTTCTTTTTTCTCTCACTCAGTTCTTTATACCAATCCGGGGTGCCATGTAACTTGAAGCAAGTTTCCCTTGTATGTCCCACTTTATTTTACAACGTTGTCCCTTCTTGTCGACATACGTCCTGCGTTGTTGTCCTCCTTTGGTTATGAAGTCCTTCTTCCCCCCCGTTCTAATCTGCATCGCAGCATTGTCAGCAGTCTCATTCCCTTCCATGTTAGCCTCTCTTTGTTTCTCAACTCTCAAAATCATGGAATATGCCCTGTTGACTGACGGTACAGGGTCCATCACAAGTAGCTGGTCTCTCATGTGATCAAAAGTCTCACTCAAACCCATGAGAAATTGAATGAGTTTAGAATATGTGGCTTGATCTGCAATTGCCTGAGATACACAACAGGTGCACCCCCCACATGTGCATTATGGAGTAGGCATTATAACATCTAATTCATCCCAAATCATACGTAATCGTGAGAAATACTCAACCACTGAAGTATTTCCCTGTGCCAAAGAGGAAATGTCTCGCTGCAGCTGATATAATAAAGGTTCGTTACATTCACCATACCTTTCTTCCAAATCCAACCATAAAGCCCTTGCTGATACATAAAGCTCCCAACTATTTCTTTTGAAATGCAATTCAATATCCAGCTTGTGACCATACTATCAACGCGGATCCACTGTTCGAAAAATAGGTCAGTAGCATTTGGTTTCATAGTAGTTCCTTCTATAAAACCCAGCTTCATTTTTGCTCGCAATGCTCTCTTCACCGCATAGCTCCATGTTAAATAATTGTTCTTAGTTAGTAGAGTACTAACCAACACCATACTATGGTGGTTGGATACATGTAGTTGCAGCACCTCCAGCATCTGTCGTCTACTATTTTCTGCATCTTCTGCCATTGTTGCTTCGTGAGAAGCCCTCTAACCAAGAGATATACAGAGACCTTCAAATAAAGGCTCTAATACCATGTAGGAAAGCAGACTTATACGAAATAAAAGACGCCATTGTGAAGAAATTTGGTGCGAAGAATTCTGTATTTCATTAATCTAATGAGGAAGCTATACATGGAGCTCTATTTTTATATTCAGAGTGTGAGGTTTTCTCTGTGCAGCTGCACTAACAAACCCATCTAACCCACTAACAAACTTTACAGCTGTGAAGCAAAGAGGAAAACGTAAAAGCTACTAACAAAGTTGCAAAAATATAAAAACACTCTTTTAAGAACAACAATGTGAATAATAAAACTAAAGGTGATGTGGCCCTCGTTGACCGATGTGGACTAGCTGCACTTAAGGAACCAGAACCCATATTTCTACAGCTCTCTTTAGTTTGAGAATTTTGCATGGTATCAGAGTTTAAAATGAAAAAGTTCCATGTTGCTCTACTATAATCATCTACTAAGGCAAGAAAGTAATGGCAACCAGTTAGTTAACTAATGTGGTAAGACCCCCACAGGTCGATATGCAACAGCTCGAAGGTAGACAACAACATAATGTTTTCTTGGTAATATTTTAATGTTGATCAGTATAAACTCGATTTTTCACTGATGGGATGTTACAAGTGGAACAATTTTTATTTTGGCACTTTTACCTATTAATATTGGCAACAATTATTTTTTATAATTAATGACACATAATAACAATTCAGACAACAAAAATTTTATGATTCGTGCATACTTTTTCTTCTTAACTGAAACAATATATTACTGTTAAATTTTCTTTATGTGTGTCACTTTGTCATAGTGACAGCTATTATCACATTTAACTTATTACGTACTAATTTTTCAAGGCTAACAACTAAAAAGCGCACAACCCTTTATCATTTTGAATTTAAAGAAATTCTATTACTTATAAGAAAATAACTTTTTTTTTGCTAACAATATATAAATTAATAATAATTCTAATATAGTACTTAATCGTCATGTTTATTTTCAAGGATTTGGCCGATATCCCTGCTTATTGAGCTTTATTGTTTGTTTTCTTTCATTTGACCGACCAAAGATTATTTCGTAATGTCTTTTAACAATGGAATAAACACATAAGATATTTATACTTTTAATATAGTATAGATTTATGACTCCGAACTTTTGCAATTATGATTTGACTATACAATGTACAACAATAGGTGGAAGAGTTTGGCTTACAACACGAAGTTGTAACAACAACTCATACAATCATTCAGCCTCCGTCCCAGTCATATCCACCCCACATAACTCGACTTCAAAAGTTGATCCAGTATTCAAAGTTTTTTTTGCAGACTTCCAGAAGACAACACCCCCACCTAAGGTAAATACATATCTTGAACACCCCTTGCTTTGGGTGTTTTTGGCTATCCAACTAGCACTACTATATACATTAAGATCTATAAAGAATATGCCATAATGAATGGCTAGTTATGTTGTGCCTTTAAGTTATCTAAGTACCCTATCCAATGCTCGTTGACGGGTTATATCAGGACAACTAGTGTATATATCTAGCCAACTTCGATGCATAAAATAATATATTTTGTCTTGAGCCATTCGCTAAATACTGCACACTCCCAATAATTTGAGAATACCTTAGTTGTGCTATTGACTTCTTTTGACAGGGCTCTTTGAGCTTGATCATGTGCTCTGTGCCTCTGCAGGGGAGGCTCTGGGAGTTACCTTCCCCCATCACAAGTAAAAGTCTTATTCTCAAATAGGGTGCAGAACTGGTTTGGTATATATGGTTCTATAGAGGGCTCATGTTATTCCATCTCAGCAATGGTTCCGGAGGCAGAGGGGTAGCGGGATCATGCCCCTGTCCATCGCCCACTCCTCAAACATCCTTGTAAGGTTGTTTCTCGATACAGTAATCGTATCTGTTGTTTCTTAGAGGTTTACAACCTGAGTGGCTATTGTAGCAACTTTTTTTCCAGGTCCCAGACTGGGATTTGTGGGAGTATCTACCATCTTCTTTATTCTCGAAAACAACTATGGATTTCAACAAACAGTGCTAAATGTTGTATCTTGAAAACAAGAAGGTACCCGTAGGTGTGCAGAAGGGCTCCAAAGTCTCGGGGTCAACTATTCGCAAGATAGAGGGTTTTCACTGAGGATCTACAAGGCAAACACACGTTAGGGCCAGGCCGGAGGAAATTCTGGCGATGGCTCTCCGACGGTCAAGTCAGTAAGGATTCTCAAGAATATTCAGTGAGTGTTTGAGCTAGATAGAGTGTCCAAACTTGGTTATAGAAGTGGAGAATCATATTTATATAGAAGGGTGGATTTGTATGATGAGATATGATCCATTGGATCGTATTTTAATCCGGTGGATGGCCATGGATTGTACCAAGGCAGTTGATAAGGACAAGAGGTGGTCTAGAGGACCAGCATTGTGCGAGCAGAGTAGTGTAGACGGCTCTAATAGTACTTTTCTGACACTTTGTCCTTTGTCTTCAGAGGTCTCAGGCGACCTTCGGATACTTTCACATCAAGGTCCGCTAAGGTCCTATTTTCATATTATGTATACCTTCAGTGATGATGTTTATCTTGACCTTTGCAGGTCTCTTCTTGAGTGATGAAGGTCTCAATAAGAGATATAGCCCACATCACTTTCCCTCTTCCTCCCGCTCCCCCTTTCACTTTCCTTTTCCTCTTAATTGAATCAAACGAACTCTTAAAATTGTCGCTTGACAATTTTTGTTGCTGATTTTCAACGTTGTTCTAGTGTCTATCAACTAATATTTTTAAATGAGGTGATCATTTAACAATAAGGATTAAAGATAATTTTCGTCCCCTAACTTCAGGCCATTCTCGTTTTAGTCCCCTAAATTACTAGGGTTCCATTTTGGTCCCATAAAACTGAAAAAATCTCAATTTTAGTACAAATTTGATCTGAAAATTGAGTCACTCAAAGTCACATGCCAGGCATGTGACTTTTTTAAATCGGGGCTTGCATTGTGATCGGCTGAAAATAAAAGGCTTAAAGGCAATTTTCGTCCCCTAACTTCAGGCCATTCTCGTTTTAGTCCCCTAACTTCAGGCCATGTATTCACCACATCATCTTTTTCAGCCAATCACAATGCAAGCCCCAATTTAAGGCATGTGACTTTTTCCGGCGAGTGACTCAACTTCCCAACCAAATTTGTACCAAAACTGAGATTTTTTCAGTTTTACGGTACCAAAATGGAACCCTAGTAACTTAGGGGACTAAAACGAGAATGACCTGAAATTAGGGGATGAAAATTGTCTTTAAGCCTAACAATAACGAATTGAAATTTTTATTTCTATCCCTACTGTATTTTCTATTTTATTTAATATACACAAACCACGTACGCAAAAAATATCTCATCTGTTTTATTTATGGAAAAGTTTTGCACATATAATATGTATATATTATATAAATAAAAACAAAACAATAAAATTTGGAATAAAAAATTGAGTTTGGAAGTAAACAAGGCATGTGTTGAAGCAGACAAGGAAGGGGGAAGGATTGCAGGCGCAGCTTGCGGACAGTTGTTTTTCTGGGGGTGCTGGCGCATCTTTCCGCTCATGTGCTTCCCTCAGATGCCCGCACATGCATTGCATGCCTTTCCGCCTCTTACTTTCATGGATCCAATAATTCAACGCATTTCTTTATGTCAGTACTTTATTTATACTACACCATTTGAATCTGCTATTTAGCTCACTGCACCTAAAATAGACCATCTTGTTGTCACTATTAACATGTAAAAATCATTATATCCTCAAAATAAATATTAGTATCCCTTATAATTCAAGTTGGGGATAATTACATTCCATTCTTTTGAAATTTTGTGAAATTATACGATAGATCCATGTAATGTAAAAATTTACATTCAATACGTCTGATGTTTGCTTTCCATCTAACAAATTAGTCATTTCTTAGTCAAATACTAAGTTTGGTGATATTAAGAAAAAAAAAGGGGGATAATAATTCATAGTTACCCGGATATTTGACTTATTACTAACTTATTAAAGGTCAAAAAATCTTTTCATGACCAAATTATTCTTATATATCTTCACAAATTATTGCAGTGAATAGGTATATTTTCACTGTTATAAGGTTAGTTTAGTAAAAAAAACTATTTGATTAGCAATAAGTCAATCGATGGTAAATTTTAATTTTCATTCAAATTTTTTTGTTAATATCGATAAATCCAGTATATTTTAACTAATACAGGGACCTATTTTTTAGACGAGAACAAACTGTAGTGGTACCAAATAAGTTTTCAAATATACACCAAACCTAAGGGGAGGGGTGTGGAATTGTCCCTTTAAGTTACTTGGCTTTTCCATCTTTTAACTGCAGTTTTTTAATTTCACAATTTCAGTTCTTTTTTTGTCGGAGTTCACATCCACTAGTGAGATAGGTGAACCCCAGCACAAACAAAAGGACGAAAATCACAAAAATTAAAATGATGCAGGATGAAATGGACTATCTAAAAGTTAAAGAATAAAAATACTAGCAAAAATGAGTCAAAAGAAATGTCAATATCCCCATTTTGGAAGATCATGTGAGAATGAGACGTACTTATACTTTTTGATGAGAAAGATGAACTCCGGGCAAAGAAGTGTTTGAAACCGCAAAAATTAGAGAGATGTAGCATCAAATGCTACCCTAAATGGTTAAATAATAAGGAAAAAGAAAAGCTAAATAATTTAAATTACGAGATCAAAAATATATTTAAACCTTATGAATACTTAAAAATTGTTGTTGTGACAAAATAAAAAGTATTATCACATAGAACATTCTAATAAACCGATTTTAAATTGACCATAGTAGGTGTGGTAATCAAACCCCTAAATGAACATGAACTCATTAAACAAACATTTGGGTGAAATAACAATTTATCCCCCTATGATATTGAAAATGAGCATATTATCCCCCTATAAAAAAAAATAGCAATTTACCCCCCTTATACTTTTTAAAATAAAGCAATTTACCTCATCATACAGGGAGGTACATTGCTTCATTTTAAAAATTATAGGGGGGTAAATTGTTGTATTTAAAAAATAAAGGGAGGTAAATTGCTATTTGTTTTTTCATAAGGAGTAATTTACTCATTTGCTATATCATAAGGGGATTGCTTGCATTTTTCCCAAAAAATATTCGATATTGTATTTTTCAAGTTTAGGCAAAATAATCGAACTATAAGTACATTGAACTAATTATCGTTATCAAATACGACTCAAAGATAAGTAGATCAAACGATCAAATTTCACGTAAGTTCGAATCAACAATCCAAACTAAGCAAAATCATTAATTGCAACTACTCTTTTTTTTGGCTTAAGACAAAGATAAACCATGCAAGAAAACATTAACTTAAAAATATCTAACAGGCTTAAGAAATAATAATATAAATACCAAAAATCCTCATAAATGATATGTCTTAAGAAAAGAATAAAGAAGATCTCTTACATGTGCGCGTGCATGATGTTCGTTCGTCACTACGTTGCACATACAGTGTCCACAAATCGTGCCATATTCATCTGCTGCATTTATTTGAATTATAGCCCTCATATCCGAACCATGTGACTCAATTATTGATCCCAATCCCAATAATCACTATGTACTTATTGAGTACCATGTGAAATGGGATCTAAGCCACTTCGAAATTCAGATTTGAATTTTTTATTTTAAATTTTTTTCTATTTTTTATTTGATTTAATATATAAAAAATAAGTCTACGTCAATCGAAGTGTCCTTGAGTACGGCCATACATAACATAGAAATTACGCTTGAAAAATGTGGACATTTAGCTAGAGCAGCGGGTACTGTAGCGAAACTGATTGGCTAAGAGGGAAAATCAACCACATTAAAATTAGAGCTTAATGCAATTTAACTTCTTATGATATTGCAATTAGCAAATTAAATGTTTATGATAAAAAGTAGTCATTCACTCTTTTGTGCTTTTTAAAATAAACCAATTAGTCTCTGTCAAAGGAGGTAAATTGCTACATTTTAAAAACCATATAGGGATAAACTGCTACATTTTTAAAAATATAGGGAGTTAAATTAGTATTTATTTTTAATAAAATAATTTGCTCATTTTTAATATTACAGGGGGTTGCTTGCACTTTTTTCTTAAAAATTACCTTCTGAAGATGTTCGTTTAAGATCCCAAAACTACTAAGCAACAATCGGACAAGTAGAGAATTTTGGGGCAAATTTGAAAAACTTTGGGTCGAGTTGGATCAAGCGATGGCTAAGTAAGCGTCTGGTAGTAAAAGAAGTAGTTATGAACCTGGTAGCAATGTTTTAAAATCCAATCGAGACCACTCAAACTGCTGACCGGGCGAAAGGCAAAAATTGGTAGGAGCCAAAAACTGTGTTATTTTGATAGAACAGGCCGATTCGATGGTCCGACCACTGAACTGGTCGATCTGGTCCCGGTCATGAAAATCAGCCGGGCCTTGGCCTGTTTTAAAAATATGTTTAAATTCTAATTTTCTTCCCCTTTCTTTTTATAATTTGGATAATTAGAATAATTAGTGTGGTAAGTCTTAGTGTTGGACGCTTATTAGCTTTTGATGTTTTAGAACTTGTATTTTGGGTGTGGCTTGACTTTTATTATTTGAATTTCTTGTAATTTTTATGCTACATTTGTTGTATTATAGGCTATTATATATCTATTTTATGTTACTTAATTATAAGCATATATTATTAAAAATATTAATTGTAAAGATGAAAATATTCAAAATAAATTTTTTAAGTATATTTACATTATTTAATTATTAAAGTTATTTGTTATTTTTTTATAATTAATTATTACATATATATAATGTTATCGATTCGATCACAGTTGAACCAACGGTTGAATCAGCGATTGATAACCCACTAAATTTTATAATTTTATAATCTATCCGAATTTTAAAATACTGCCCCAATAGACTATCCCTACAAGAATGGTGCAGGAAGAGCCCTAATTGGTAAGGAAAAACCCACAATCCTCGTCACCATACAAAAATTACATTATCTATGTTATATCTACATTAAATAAAATAGAAATGTAAGATAATTTATAATAAAAAAATCTAATCTGTTCGAAATTTGGTCGTGATGACTAACTACCTTACCTGTAATTATCTGTTTCAATGCTCAGTCAAAGGTTGAACTAGGGAATTAATTTGATTTAGTTTTGCGTGTGCTTTACACACCGTCCAAGATCTGTCTGCAATCTGTACCAGTTCTGAAGTTCAAGGATCAATGTAATTAAAATAAGGGATAATTACATTTTTTTTTCTCTTAGTGTTGGTATAATTCTACGTAATTTTTTTATAATTTAAAAAATTATATTTAAGTATTTTTGAAGTTTGTTTCCATTTAATATATAAGTTTCTTCATTAGTCAAAATAAAAAAAAATATATATTTACCCATAATTGACTTACTATTAATTTATTGCAAGTCAAACAAATCTTTTTATGACCAAAGTGTCCTTATAGGGAAAATAACGTTTTTTGTCCGATAAGTTAGGCCTGTTACACTTTTGATCCAATTCATTATAGTATTAGCACTTTTAGTCCTGTAACTTACAAAAGTTAGCGTTTTTTTTTGTCCTCATCTACTGTTTTGTCTATAATTTAACGGTGTAGCACATATACCTAGCATGTGATCATTAAGTATTTTTGGTGAAAAGAAATTGGTTTGTTTCCTAGCTTGGGACCTTTTTGGGGAAAAATAAAACTACATTAGAGAGAAAAAAATTAGGGTAAAAAACATAGCGATTTCTCTCTTCTCTCACAAAAATTGATTCCTAGCCTTCCTATAAATTTATAAGTTGAAGCCAAATAACAGTCACACAAAGGCTTTGTTTGGTTTTATGTTTTCGCTTTTTTCAAGACAAGGTAAAACATACTCAATATTTATTTTTGTGTTTTTACACCTTATCTGTGTGTTTTTTTATTTTTCAACTTTCTATATATAATATATATATACACTTATATATGTATAATATAAAAGAGACATGATTTGATAATAAATAGTAATTTTTATCTCCAAAAAATACAACATTAAACATACAATATTTATATATAAAAGATATATAAAAAGATATGATTTGACAATAAACAATGATTTTGTCTCCTAAATCCCAACATCAAACATACACCACTTATTTTAAAATATTTTAAATTACCTCAAAACACAAATCTAAACATATCCATTATGTTTGGATTTGTATTTTAGTTGTTTTGTTTTGTGTTTTGGAAATAGAGAGAGAAAAATAGAGATAAGTGAGTGTGTGTTGAAAATAGATGATATGTTTGGATTTGTGTTTTGGGAAAATTTAAAATATTTTAAAATAAATGGTGTAGGTTTGATGTTGGGATTTGGGAGACAAAAATCATTGTTCATTGTCAAATCATATAATTTTATATATATTTTTATATATAAATATGTATATGTATAAATATTTTATGTTTAATGTTGTACTTTTGGGAGACAAAAATTACTGTTTATTGTCAAATCATGTCTGTTTTATATTATGTATATATAAATGTATATATATATATTATATAGAAAGTTGAAAAACAGAAAAATACGCAGATAAGGTGTAAAAACACAAAAACAAATATTGAGTGTGTTTTATCTTGTTTCGGGAATTGCAAAGTAACAAATCCAAACAAAGCCATCATCTATTTTCAACAGATACTTATTTATCTCTATTTTTCTCTCTCTATCTCCAAAACACAAAACTAAACACTGCAACTACAAATCCAAACACTATGAAAGAATCTTCTCCAAGTTAATCAAGTAGGCCAAATGAAACACTCCTATGTTACTATTGAAAAAAAGATCAATTTTTCCTCCAATAAAAAATACTTAAGAACAATGTGCTAGGCATGTGACCTGCATCATTAAATTTAGATGAAAAAGTGCATAAGGACCAAAAGTGCTAATTTTTTATAAGTTATGGGACTAAAAGTGTTAATCCCGTAATGAATGGGACCAAAAGTGACATGGGCCTAACTTATGGGACTAAAAATACTATTTTTCCTATCCTTATACATCTTTACATGTTGATGCATGTGAGAGGGGTATATTTTCACCATTATAAGAGTAGTTTAGTTAGAAAAAATTATTTGACTTGCAATAAATCATTCATAAGTCAATCGAGGGTAAAACTCAATTTTCCTTCAGTTTTTTTGTTAATATCAACAAATTTAGTGAAGTTTGACTAATAAATGGACCTATTTATTAGATGAAAGCAAACCTTAGGGGTGTTAGATGTAATTTTTCAAACTACGGGGATCTACGTGAATTACATCAAATTTCAGGAGAGAGGAGTGTAATTATTCCTTAAAACAATTAGAATTTTTAGGTCGTGTTTGGTTTGACTGCTACTTAGTTAATTATAACATAATGGATTGTGAGAGAATTAATTTTAGCATTGGTAATTTTACAAAATATAACTATATATGATGTTCGGAACACGCTTTTCATTATTGATTATACAGATGGAAATTGGAGCTAAATTTTGAAAATTAATGTCTTTCATAAAGTTAATGAATGATTTAAAAAATGTATATAATAGGCATTGGTGTCCCATAAAATTATTGGCCAACCCTGTAGAATAGGCAAACTAGTCCAATCGGCTCATCAGCAGGGCAGATAAAGCCCACCAACAAGACTGATAAAAGCCAAGCAGTTGCGAAGAAAGGCAACAGGCTTACTTACTATTTTACTGAACTGTCAGGTCCAAGGAATAAGCCAATCTCAGCCGGACATGTCATCATACAGTTGGGGGACACGTCATTTAACTTGCCAACTCATTTATACATCATCTTAAAATATCTCCAAGTGGTTCCAACCAAATCGATGGCTGATGAGCTAGAAAATTTACAAATAACCAACTCCTAGTTTTTTAGGCAGACTTAGCAGGGTTCTGTCCAGCTCACGTATCTCAGCCAACATTGTCTTGTAAAACCCTATGAGGGCCTTTACCTCTCCTAAAGCCTTGTCTTGCAATAATTTTTTGAACATATTGACTACAAAAAGCACAGGTATATTAGCGCAAACTTATACAAGTAGAGAAAATATATAAGTGTACATTAGAATACATAGGGAATTATATGAGCAGCGGTTTTCAGAAGGACTTCCTTAGGACTCAGCCCAAAACAAAAAAGAAGGGTCAGATGAAGCTCACGAGGCCAATACTAGAAAGCATTTAAATTCTCCAATAAAACTTTTAAAAGTAGCAGAGTGTTTACGAGTTGGATATTTCGGAAGATCGGTGGAAAGTAGAACCCATGTTGTAGGCAAACGCCATGGAGTAGAGGAGGATACAAAGAAATAATGATGTTTCCATTCCTTAACAGATGTATCGAAAGGAAGGAATCGAGCATCTCCTTGGGAAGTAAAATGAAACAAACCAAGGCTTGCTTTCTTCAGCATGAAGAAAGAGTGGAACTCAGTGTCAAAAGGAGTTTCACCTAAATTCTCACTAAAATGTAAAATCCAGTAAGGATGCTGAAAGCTTTGGGAACAAACTGGTTTAGGAGAATCTTGAACAGGTTAGATACCTCAGCGAAAAAATCGTAACCCAGGCTCCAGCTAGGCAACATAGAAGCTTACAAAATCATATGGGGGCG
>NC_026147.1:2464483-2470590 GCF_000512975.1 Sesamum indicum | reverse complement strand
AATTAGAAAATTGTCAGGTGTCCTCAACCTATATATAAATTGCCCCCTTATCCTCTTCCTTCAAGCAGGAGCAAAAACCCTATTTGGCGCTGCACCAGATGCTACCACCACATCCTCTGGTTTCCTTCTCTCCGTCTCTTCCCTAGAAATATGCTTCATACTACTCACTTCTTCCTCACCTTTGCCCCTTTGGAGGCTGGACTGGGTATTATCGAAAAGGGCTGCCAAGTCAATAAGGATATCCTCAATTACCAGCTCATCCAGAACCCTTGGACATAATTAATAATTTAATGAGAATAGGAGACTTACCTAGAAATAATGGACATGACGAGGTATTAACAGGAGAGAACTTGGGAGCCTGCAAAATCAGGGGACTAGAAAATGCCCTGACTTTAGACAAAAGGAGAAAGAAGAGGGAAATTATTAGGTCAAGCCCGCAAGATAAGTATACTAACTCAATTTGCTAATAGCCCAACTGGCTCATCAGCAGAGCAGATAGCCCACCAACAGGACGTATAAAAGCCCAGCAGTTGGAAAGAAAAACCCACACGCTTACAGCTACTTTATTGAACTAGCAGACCTAAGGAATAAGGCTCATTTCAGCCGGACACGTCATTATATAACTGCGAGGACACGTCATTATATAACTGCGAGGACACGTCATGTAGCTTGTCAACACATTTATACACATCATCCTAAAATATTTTCAGGTGGTTCCAACCAAATCTATGGCTATGAGCTAGAAAATCTACAAAAATTCAACTCTCAAATTTTTAGGCAGACATGGCAGGGATCTGTCCAACTGACATAGCGGTCAATATTTATCCAAATTACAAACGATTTACTTTGAATGATAACCAACTCAAAGGGCTTTCTAATTACGTACGAAACTCCACAACATCCTCTGTATCCTGCCTGTACAAGCCTATAAATAGAGGCCTTGTGCAGTCACTTTAATAACATCTTTCTTATTCTCAAGCTCTCACGTATTCTTTCAATTGCTTCTCGGTTTTTAGGCTACTTTTAGCTTATAATTTTCACTCCAAATGAATATCATCATTCTTAATCATATCTCACCATTATTCTTATTTTAATTCAAGTTTTTTCCTTTCATTTTTTCTAAACTGTTACTGACTTAAGCATCGGAGTGCTAATTTCTGTTTTGTAGGGCTAGTCCTCTGATAATCTTAAGATTTCTTTTAAGATCCTTCGACCCTTGTAGTATGGCCAAATTTTTGAAATGCAACAGGCACAAAGCTATATGTAATTTGACTTAAGAAATCTTTGTAAATACTTAAAATAAGTGTCTACAACTTATGGTCGAAAATACATTGAAAATATATAGTATTTTTGTTTTACTGCCTATGCTTTTGAATTATTTTAAATTAAATTGATTTAAGATAAAAGTTATGAATAGCTCACTACCAACTTTTTGCAGCTTAGTTGTAAAATTGTAAATATTAAGTTGTTTTTCCAAAACCTCCAATTTCAACTTTTTTTCATTTTTAACTTTTATTTTCAAATACCCTCAACTTTTATTATTACTTAATTTACAATCTCTTTTGTAATTTATTCTCACCACAAAAATAGAATCTATTACAAACACACTTTTGTACAAAGTTGGAGCTCATGAGATTTTGACCTATCACCTAAGGTTGAAGTTCCGTGACTATACGAATATGAGCCTATATATGGAACCGATATCTAATACATATCTCGTTTTTATATGAGTTTATTATAATTCATTTTATCACTATATTATGTAAAATTTCATAGCCGATGATGTGAAAACTTATTAAATTATTGACCGATATTTTGTGGTAATGATGTATTATTGTTTTTGTAAGAAAATTCATGTAAGATCCGGCCTAGCTATTTATATAATGATTCACTAGAAAAAAAATAATTTTCTATTGCGATTAATTACTATAGCTAAAAGAAGAACCTGGGCAAATACAAATTAACAATTGCTTTAAAACAGCCATTAGCCGTTGTTTCTATCGATGTGACCAAAACATTAGCTATAGCTAAAACTACAACTAAAAACCTTGACGAATATTAATTTATTAAAATTTTTAAATTATGATGATTTATAATGTAGCGAAAATTAATTTTTTTAAAAAATAGTAATTCTGTACCAGTTTATTGAGAAATCTAGCCCTTATTTTCAATATAACATCATAAAACGACAAACCTTTCTTGAAAACCCCAATACCAAAGTTCTGGTTCTACAAATTCGTCTCGTAAGTTAGGGTGGTGGCTTTTCAAGTACATCAAACTACGCGCTGATAAATCATCTCATAACTATTATTTGAGGACATGACCTATGAAAAGGGAAGAATATACTTTTCATTCTTAAATTATGTATAAAGTGAATTTTTATTTTTTAATTATAAAAAGTAACAAAATAGTCTCTGCACTAATTTTTTTATGACGAAAATGTCATTATTTACAACCCTAAAATAAATCATCGATACAAATTTAAAATATTACATTGAACATATATATACTGTAAAATATAACAATCATAATTAATACAATATTCTGTATTTTTAAGTAATGATATGATATATTTTTATTATATGGACATGAAATTGAATAAAAATTTATAAGTTATATAATATACTTTTTATATAATTATATTATATGCATTATGTATTGACACGTATTTACATGTACTTTTTAACATAATTTATTTACTTTGTAATATATATCCGCATATATTGAGCTCGTAAATCTTATTTTTCTTCCATAATTTATAAAAAAATATAAATTATAAATATTATTTACAAAATAAAATGTGAGTATAATTTTAAATCACTAAAAATAGTCTGAAAGAGATATTTTAATAAAACATATTTTAGGAAGTAAAATAAAATGTATAGGGGTAAGTGAAAAAGGTATTTTTGTCCTATCAATATCAAATTATTTTGTCAGGGGTGTCTGTTATTTTTTATATTTCAGGGGTGTAAATGAGACAAAATGCACAGTTTAAGGGTGCAAAATGTATTTCACCCTAAAAATAATTATAAAGTAAGTATAATACACTTATTATGTGATTGATCAAGACAATAAACCTATTGCACTTATCATATAATTGGTTCGAACCCGACCAAACTCGATCTGAATTAAATTTTTTAAGAGAAGCCTTAAAATTTTGCGAAAAATTGTCTGATGTGGTAAAATAGAGGAATAAGACGCTTACTCGGTATCTCAATACACGTGTCACTCTCACCAAACTGCATTTCTAACTCTGTAAGAAAAGTTAGTATATGGAATTCTCTATTCAAATATCCCATTCAACTTGCCGTACAAATTAAAGCAGATCAATGTGCTAATATTCTCTCTCTCTCTCTCTCCACATCTATTCCCTTTGCTGAAGGGCATGCATATGAGAAATGTATGGCCCCAAACACGGATCAAAAAGAAGAATGATTAGTTATGTAAATATTTTAATGTGATCGAACTCCAACACCTATCCATTTACTCTATAAATACATAAGCCCAACTCTTTGCGAAGCAATAAGCACTTCATCCCTACAACCACACCACTCGGAAAACAGTCCATCCACTTTAGGCCTTGTTTGGCGACATGGCGATGGCTAATAAGCTCACTGCTCTCATTCTGCTTCTGGCATTCATCGCCATCTCCACTCTCACCTCCACTGTGGCTGCTCAATACCACCTTGACAGGGTCAGTTTCTTCTTCTTCTTCTCTCTCTTTCTTTAGTGACTGACTACTTCACACTGAAATGTATTCACAGGGGGTGAAATGCAATTTGTACTATTTTCAGTGAAAATTCTTGGATTTTAAATTATTTAATATGAAGTCATTGAAAAAAAAAATTCTAAATACTTTCCTCAGATCCAAATCTATTGTTCCAAACGTAATCTAAATGATTCGAAATAGTGTATTGAAATCATTAATTTTACTAATATATATACGGACTGAACATATATATATTTAATTTAATTTGCATTGTTAGAACTTATGATGTTTTATATATTGTGCTAACATATGATTTGATGATGCTGCAGAATCGGTATGGTCCAGGCAGCCTGAAGATCTACCGTAAGTCTTCATATATGTATATATATTAGACATCGACGAACATTGAAATATGTGAGATAAATAATGAAATATGTGATCTGACCAGAATGCCCGTCGGAGTGTGCGAGAAGGTGCAAGCAAACACAGTACAAGAAGGCGTGTTTGACGTTCTGCAACAAATGCTGCAACAAGTGCCTGTGCGTTCCCCCTGGCTACTACGGCAACAAAGCCGTCTGCCCTTGCTACAACAACTGGAAGACTAAGGAAGGAGGGCCAAAATGCCCTTGATCACCATCACCCACCCTCCCTCCCGACCCGAATTTAGTACTACTCGGATCATCCTATGTTCCCTTTTTTCTGATGGGTCATAATTTCTATGACCCCATATCGTTGTTTCTATTCTCAATGCTCCTATGGGCTTGGGACTTTTGCCTGCCCTAATGAGAGCTCTGCCAGACCAGATATTTCTTGGTCTTTAGCTATGTCTTGTTACATTTTATTTAAAATGATGATTTTCTTTTGATGTCTCTATGTTGTATTAATTAAGCAATAATCTTATCTTATTCCTCGAAATTATTAGTTATTTCCACAATTGCACGCATATTTTTATCATTTTTTTAGTCTTTTTTATAATATCTAAGTACATTATTGTCGGGTTAATTTATTATTGGTGCATGTGCCATGGACTGCAAATTGCATTAATATAATATGAGGAAGATGGATGAATAAGAACTATTATTGAATTCGTAGATAGTAAAAGTTATATTCTTTTCGTATCATAATTTAAATTTTGTACACTTTTAATCATATATTGAATTATAAAAGATAGTCACATCAGTATAATAAATTCTCACTTTCCATCCTACTACGAACTTTGTTACAAAATTGACAGAAAAAACTACATGCCAATGATACATGGCCGTTTCTTTTTATTTTTACATTTGATTCCGTAACATTTTGTCCCATGCATGACATTTTTTCGTTAGATGCTTAATGAAAAATTCCACATGATCATTAAGTTAATGGGACTAAAAGTGTTACTTTTTAAAGTTATGAGAACAAAAGTGAAAATCCCATAACATATGCGACAAAAGTTGTAAAGGTGGCCATGTGTTAAGCACGTGACATTTTCTGTTAAAATATATAATATAAAGGTGTCATGGGACCAAAAATATTACTTTTTAGGAGTTACGAGACCAAAAGTAAAAATTTTATAACCAATGAAATTAAAATAAAAAAGGTCCTAAATTACGAACCAAAAAGTATTACTTCTCTTATAAAAAAAAATATATCACAAAAATATTAATTTTTGTCGAAAGTTGGAATGCAGACATAAATTGAGAAGTTTCTAAGATACCAAACTAACTTTGAGATTTTCGAAAATAATAGGACTAAAAACGTATTATTCTAATTTATGGGGGAAAAATACAATTGTTCCTTTAAAAAAAATTAAAACAAGCAGATATTAAATTTATAAAAAAAGTTAGGTATTTCTGAAAAATATTATCTCCTCTTAGTCAGAAAGCTAAGTTAACATTATTTTTACAAAAAATTAATATCTTTTGATATTTCAAAAACTATAAAATGATAGATGCACCTCAAGCTTTCTCAAGTCCTGTAGAAGCATCGTAGGGGAAATAACATTACCATTTTTGTTTTTATTGATTGTGAAATTTTAATTTTTTATTGCATAATTTTTTAAAAGTAGCACCTTTAATTTTAGGATACATTTTCATTAGATATTTAATAAAAATGAGCACGTGCACGTTAAAAGCTTTACATTTGGTCCTATTAGTTACATAATTTTCATGTTTAGTCCAATTTTTTTTTATACAAAAAAATACTTTTAATCTCATACACTTAACAACCACATAGTATTTTTCGTTAAACATATAAATAGCAAGATATTATGGGCGACGGAGATATTATAGCAAGATATTATGGCCCCAGAAGAGGGCAGGCGCGTCGGTTGCCCTGAATCTGGGACGGCCATGCCGCCCAGGCGCCTCGCCCCCCTTCGGGGCGGCATCGTGGAGGTTGTATGTGGTGGTGGGGG
>NC_026147.1:2427695-2464473 GCF_000512975.1 Sesamum indicum | reverse complement strand
GGAGAAGGGGGTGGTGTGGTGGGTCAATTTTTTTTAATTAAATTTGTATTATTTTCACTTTTATTATTTTAAATTTCTATAATATTATAATCTAATTTTTTATAAGTATTTATATTTTATGTATATATCTTTTAGTTTAGGTATACATTCTCAGAGACATCGTGTCTCGACAGCTAGTATATAATATAAACACGATTTTATTTTTATGCAATTTGATATTTTTTTTATGTAATCAGTTATGCGGAAAGGATAAAAAAAATGTCCAATTAATAAAAAATCTTTTATTTTTCTTCACATCGTTGCTTATATGACAGGGTTTCTTTCCATTTAAATGCTTAGGTGGTAATTGATTTTTTTTAAAAAAATCCAATCAACAAAAGCCTCAAAAATAAAAATGCTAACTTTTGTTTATGTAAGCAAATTTCGACCACTTTTAAAAATTCGACGACCGAAGTTCTACAATTTCAAAACGAAAAAAAATTAATATTGAAATACTTTTTATCACCTTTAAATTTAGAGTCCTTATTTTGCCGCATCTCTAATATATGGAGCAATAAATATACTAAAGCCTTTCATAATCAGCTAAAAAAAGTAAAAGTGGGAAGATCGTAAGCTATGAAACGAAAAATGCCCAAGCGCATCGAAGTGGCCCATCTTTCCAGATGATAATTACAACCCTTTATGGATTCACCGTGACATCAAAAGTAAAATGGTGCTAAACTGTTCTCCTCACCATGTTGCAGTACATAAGTGCTTCGACGAGATCTACTTTTCCTTAATTAGACTACATGTAAAATATATTAAATCTCTCAGCATTGTTGGTCCCACCCCGTTAAATGTAATGTTAAAAGGTCATATCTCATCAATCAACAATTATTGACTTGATAAATAAATAATCAAGTTTCATTTTACCCCCCTCTATTTTATTGTATTGAATTCAATAATATCTAAAATCAGCCTGTTTCAACCAGACCCATATCTAACCCATAAATTTGGACCCAATCCAAAACCACCCATTTGCCTGAAAACCACTGTGAGGTGCGAGTGGATCGGTTCGGGAACGCGCAAGCGGAAGCAGTTAAAATAAATTGTGTAAAATAAAAATGAAATTGCAATGAAATCATAATTCCAAGGGGTGTACCCTTGGAGTTACCGGATATTCGATGTAGTTAATAAAATTAAACGACAATAAAATTAACGGGGCTATTGGTAGAATAAAAAACGAAAGGAACAACAATCGTAAATTAAGAATTATCTTTTCTTGATTTATTTTGAACTTCCTCCGTTGACTCGTCCACCCAAGGCGTCAATGTAGAGACCCTCTAATGTTGCGTCCACACCACTCCGGAACTTGGGGTTCCTCAATTCAATTTTCTAGAAAAGAGTTAAGGAGAAGAACACACTAAGTGTGCACAAGAGGGTGGTTCGGCCAAGTGGAAAGATTAGGGAGAGGAAATTATTTTCTTGCTTTGTTATCTATTCATTACTAATTACAAATAACTAATATACATATATATATACCTTGAATGAATGCATTAAAACATGTCTAGGTTCATTTAGCCATCCATAAAGTAATAATCCTTTATTTCAAATAAAGGATGACTAACATGGCATTTTTCAAAAATGATTTTGTTAGGCAATAATTTTCTTTTCCAATCATTTCCACCAACTTAATTAATGGGGTTGGGCCGATTTTAATTAATTAAAATACTAGGCCCAATTAATTAAATTTAATTTAATTAAAGCCAACTTAATTAAGTCCATCATAACCCAATACGTCTTTATTAAATAATAAGTCCAACTTATTAAATAATAAAGGCAAGCCCAATATAAATTAATCCAATCAATTTATCATTGGGCTTATCCATCCAATGGATCCCTCTCATATATAAAGTAATCCAATTACTTACGAAATTAATTCTCAATTAATTTTTCGTCCTTAGTCTAGGGCATGGAATTCAGGGTCGGTTCCCATCCTGAACTAGGAGTCCATGTTTAACACTTGAGACCGCATTACACCAAATTACTCGACATAGGAACCTTCTCTTCCTATTCGACCAATGACTATGGTCACAGCTTTATAGAGCGTAAACGCATCTTCAAGTGCATAGGAGATACCTCTGTCATGTTTTGACAAGGGACGATCTTCTTCTTGGAACTCACCGTCCTTGCTACATACTTTGAATGCACTAGACAAGGCTTATAATGATCATGTCTAAGACACGATCACCTCTGGCACAAATTTTAGATACAGTCATCACATGCACATGACTATCGTGATTCCTGAAGTCTGAGGACTACTCCCTTACTAACGGAGTTTGCGACTCAAGTCATACTGATCAAGCCTCCAAGGCTTCCATATGACGATCTCCGTGAGTCTGTTCAGTCGATTTGACACCTAGTCAATTGACCCATTAAGATCACTTAGACGTCCCACTTCTGTCACTGATGAAACACGACACTCATCAAATGAATGCGACACTTAATGCAAGTCTCCAAAGGATACTTCGATGCCCATTCCCGTAGTCTTCGACTTGGAACATTTCAGACCTAACCCTAAACAATTGATTTCATGACTGTCATCCAATGCGCAGTCCAACTGTTGCACGGTTGTTCAAGGTGGTCTATGGGCTTTGTTGTGATGTTTGACGGAAATGCAAACATAAATTTAATGAGGACAACAAATGAAATGCCAATAGCAAATACTCATTTTATTTACTACAAGATCGTGTTATTGTCAGAATAGTTTACAAAAATGCTATTCCAATTGACTTTCAGGTCACTTATTCTAATATTGCCACCTATATAATTTTCTATTCAAGTAGGTTTGGAACAATGTTGCATAGAAGTTTATATAAACTGCAAAATGTAACTAATATTAAACAAAATTTACTAATTCACAAATTTTAGGGGGGAGAATAATATATATATATATATATATATATAATTACTACGCAATAAATTGTAGCAAATAATAACTTTAATAACTTTTAAAAAAGAAATGTATAATTTTTTTCCCTACGTAAAACAACCATAACACTAACTTTATTTACTATACTTGCTAGTTGTAGGAAATAATTTAAAATTTCCCACGTCTTGAAAGTGTGGTTTATAATAAGAATTTACTATATTTTTATAATTATAGGAAAATATAATGTTGTATTTACCTATTTTTTTGCCATACTATAAATATGTAGTAAATAATTTTATTTTTTTTTGTAGTAAACGTTATTTGCTACAGCTAAATATGTGTAGCTAAGATTTTACCACGGATGCATTGCCCATAGTATAAATAATATAACTCAGTAGTAGTATAAACCTTTTTACCACCCTTAATCTAGTATTTGCTATATATTTTTAATAGTAGTGTAAATTTGGATAAATATTACAGATGGTATTTATAATTAATTGTTACGTACAAATTGAAACAAAAGTCATATGAAAAATCTTAAGGATAGTCTAAACTTTTGGTTAATAATTATTATTCAGGGCCTGTTTACGTTTGTGGATTGGTGCTGATATCCGGCGCAATCCGCAATAGTTTCGTATTTACTTTCTTTTTTAAGAAGCCTGTGATAAGATATATGAGCCCGAAAGTTTTTGTAAGATTAGGATTAAACAATGCCCAACCCATTTATCCAAATTTTAGCTTTGGTTTTGTCAAAAATACCTTTCAAGTTGTGAAACTTTTCCAAACACTTTTCCTCCTGATCGCAGTTTTTGCTACAAATACCATGAATGTAATTTATTGCCTTGCTCATTGATATTGTTATTTGATGGGTTTGTATGGTGTGTGCATATAGATTTAGAGAGGTGAAGAGAATAATTAGGAGTTTGTAAGAAAAATCTGAAACACAGAGAAAAATATTAATTTTTATTGATGATGTTTTGTGTAGGTTGATTTAAATATTTGATCCATGTATGGGTAGTAGTATTTCAAATTTTGCACAATTTTGTTGGTATAGTTTATTGATTATGTCTGTTAATAGGATAAACAGGGTGAAGCGAACAACATATATATATGTTGACATTATCTTAGCCTTGACTTTGTTTTGCATAGTATACAGTCACCTCAAACATAGACAGGGTGAAATTATTTAAAAAATATAAAAAAAAAAAGAAAATTAAAAATTTGATGTTGTTAGAAAAGTGTTAAAAATTTAAGTAGCACCGCATTTACACAATTTTAATTTAAAAAAAAAAAATTTTCTTTAACACTTTTCTAATAACATCAAATTTTTAATTTTCTTTTTTTTTCTGCATTTTTAAAATAATATTTCACCCATAGACAGGCTTTAGATAATCAACATTGTGTACGACGTTACAATCTTCTTTGTGAAATCCCCGACCAAGTTAATCACTTACGTAGGTTTGTGTCATTCATTAAGCGAGAAATCTTGTCTAGACATGTTAAAAATGCATCGAAATGCATTTGGTAGGTTGTGTCATATGTTGGAAGACTCGGGTGGTCTTAAGAACACTAGGCGGGTTACGATCAGTGAGCAGGTACTGATGGGTGTCGAATCCACCAAACTATTTTTCTACTAAAACATGTGCAAGTAGTGAGTAGGGTCAAATCCCCAGAGATTGGTTTTAAATTAATTTTTTAAATAAAAATAAAAATAAAAGATGGGGGGAATTTTGTTTTAAAATCTAAATCTAAAACTAAATAGAAGAAAACACTTAGAGAGAAAATATGAGAAAGACATTCCAATTAAAAACAGAATCATGCTTAATTCCACTATTGATCATAGATGTAAGGATGACAATCATTCATGATAGATAAATTAGTTATGGTCATTGGTACAACCTAGCAACCCCACATTTTCGTACTTTGTCGGTACTCAAGGAACGTTCGTTGACTAAACTCCAAGTTAGTAAACAACCTTGGGAACGTCCTCAAGATTTAATTTACTGACAACATTAATAACTAGAAAGGCCCAATTCTAATCAATAAATTCCTACGAGAATTTATTTAATTTAAATTGTGCATTGTCCACAACATAATCGAAAACTTGTTCATAATCAATTATGCTATGTCACCACTCGTTATTGAGCTAAACAAACAATTATGGATTTGAAAGTTCAATTGGCTAGGTAAATACTCTTAACAATGAATAACAGTATCTATCATTCATAAATCAGATTATTTGTTAAAAAAAAGGCACAGAGTACAACACAAAATACCGATATGAATGAAAGTAGAATGCATAAATTAGATCTCACAACCTATTGCAATTAAGCATTCACCGAATCTTTAACCAGAATTAAGATCTAGCATATCATGCTAAAAGGAAACAAATAAAAGAAGAAGAGAAAATAATAAAAAAATACATAGAATATCCCAAAGATGAGAGATTAAAAGATCCAAAGATATCCCTATGGTAAATCACATCACTTATTTATATAATATTAGTTACCCAATTATACTAGGACTAAAAAAGGTAAATTCCTAATTAAACTAAAGGATTAAAGGAAATAAAACTATTGTCCTAAATAAACTCCTCCAACATACGGTGTTCCCCATTTATCAAAAAAAATAGTCCAAGTAGCTCCAAATTCTTGCCAAAAAACGAGTTTGAGTCTTTTCTTTTCCAGAAAATAACCGGTAAGTCAGGAGTGGGCACGCCTAACTGTTTCTTCAAATCTGTCCAAATCTTCATCTTAGTTCTTTTCTTTATTGTTAATTCCATCTTTTCCTAATACGTTAATGCTGCAAAATAATATTTAATTAGGAGCATTTTAGTCACAAAAGAAGTCAAAATATCACATGAAATTAGCACAAATGCAATCCTATCAGTTACCAATATTTTTGTGTGTGATATCCCATCACAAGAAAAATAGGGTTGTTGAGTATGATTTTATATGTTCTGGTCGCATCATTAGCAGAAATTTCAATGTAGTATTGAATTCCATAATTAAACATCATCCAGGTTTCCTTTCTCGGCCAACACCAATATCGAAAGATTGTGACTAATTAAGATGGGAATGGTGTAAGGTACATGCAATATGTCTCTTATAAAGTTAAGTTTACAAGTACACATATAAAATTACGATATAAAATTGAACAAATTGACACGTATTGTAATACTAATTAAGTATTTCTAATTTTAAAAGGGGTGTATTGGTACCCTTGACAAGACATATATTGAAGCAAAAGTACCTGAAGTTGAAAAGGGACAATATCATATACATAAGGTCAAATTGTTATGAATGTCCTGAGTATGTGTAACAGGAACATGTAGTTTATATATGTCCTTACTGGATGGGAAGGTAGTGCGGAAGACAGTTGAGTATTACGTGATGCGATTAATCGACCAAATTATGGTTTGATAGTACCACAAGGTGAGATTAGTTTCTGTTAATGAGATTGCAACTTACTTTGCTTAATTGTCCATTCTACTGTTTCACTTTGTTAATTTACTTTTTTTTTTAATAACAAGAATGTATTATACCTGTGATGATGGATATACTAATAGAGATGGGTTTTTGACTCCTTATAGAGGAGTTCGGCATCATCTCAAAGAGTGGGATTATGGTCAAGGTGGTCCTCAAAATAAAGAGGAACTTTTCAATCTAAAGAACTTGTCCGCACGTAATATTATCGAGTGAGGTTTTGGGTTATAGAAGATTCAGCGGACCATTCCCAGAAGCTAATCTTATTATCCTATTAAAACTCATAATTGGATAATATGGCGTGCTGCTTATTTCATAATTACATTCAAGCGGAGATGCCAGAAAACCCATTATTTATAAGGTTTCTGAACACGAGGAGACATTTTCTAATCCACCAATAGAGTGTGTGTTTGTGATAGAGATCAACCCAACTTAGTCTAATTGTAGAGATGAGTTGGCGGTATCAACGTATAATGAGTGGTTGCACCATTGATGTTATTGGGGTCTATGTAGTATAACTTTTTATTTATGTATTTCTCATCCTATTTGAAATAATATGATAAACTTCGTGTTTGTGAAACTTGTTTACCATTTGATATGTTGAGATTTGACTTATTCCTTAAATTTGAACTGGTAGGCTAGATTGATCATATTTGAAATATTTTTGTTGAATATTTGATCTAGTTATTGTTTTCGTCCGTATAGACAAAACACGTGGGATTGATGTCAAAACGTAACCCACACATTATTCTTGGATTTGGTTTACAAGATAATCATAATATTTACTTAGTATGTGTGGTACTTATTCTTTGTCCTGATAAATATGTTTCAAACTGACCATGTAGATTGATCCAACGGAAAAAAAATGTGTTACAAATAGTGGCCTTTTATTCCTGCGTGGAGGGAGATTTTCGGGAAAGATCGTGCGACTAGTGAGCACACAGAAGATATACACGATGTAACCAATGCAGAAGAAGTGGAAGAGGTATCATAGACCCCTGATTGCTATGTGCCAACAGTAGAATGGAATTCAGACTTTGGCTTTTCTAGTGATGTTCAACTCAATATTGATGTTAATGCAAATGTGGATGCAACTGGTAACTCATCTAGTGCGACAAAGAAAATGACTATCATCGAACAAATGGAAGGTGCTAGACATTTCATCGGATGAAAAATTGGCCAACACAATATCAACCTTTTTTTATTCGGCCAATAATCGTCTCGTTGAATTGGCAAAGACGATGTGAGTGGAATTTGATAAAAAGAAAAACAACGTGACGTCTTCAAGACTGTCGGGAATTTGCCGAGTTTGGAATATGATGAAATACTTATTATCTCGCAATGTTTAGTCAAGAACCCAAAGGAGATGGATCTTTTTTTAGTCTACCAGATGATGCACACTTGCAACTTGTCCGACTTATGCTTGCAAGTAAGGCCTGAAGTAGAATGCAGAACACCAATATTGGAAGACGCACAAAGTATTAACTACCTCTTTGGTACTTTGGACATGGAACATTTTATCAAATTTTTGGTATATGGTTTAAGATTGGCACTAAGACCTTGATCAGCACCAACAGGTTCTGGTTTTTGTGATATGCTTCTGAAACACTTACTCAGAACAATATAAATGGAGATTTGTTGAGCTAATTTATGTGGTGTTTAATGCTAACCATGAATCATTTTTAGTGTATCCTTTATGGAAAATTTAATAGGCATACTTGTTACTTGTATATGCTTTTTTTTCGGTAAAGGAAAATTGCATAAATAGATAAAAAGAAAAATACAACAACATGGTTCAAGCAGTCGAGGTCCCGTCAAACCAAGGGATCCTCCAAAGTCGGTGAAGGACACGTGTACTAACTACTGAAGGTAGGGTATGACTAAGTATGACATGTCTAATCTCCTCAACTACAATCCTAGCAAGAGTGTCATATGTACGACTAGTATGCTGAAAGATCCGTTGATTCCGTTCTTGCCACAAGTGATACACTAACGACGCCAACAGTACACGGTATGAGGCGTTGATGACGTACTTCCCCCTCCCATTAAGCGACATCCACTCTACGGCAATATTCCACGATCGAATAGGCCAACGAACCCATACAGTCCTCCAAATATCTGCAATGCACTGACGGACATAATGGTACTGAAAGAATAAATATTCATGTGTCTCAGAGATCCCGTCTTGGCAAAGGAAAGATGCCGCACCGGTGTGGTGTAGCCATGGTTTGTCAAGAGTAGATAACTTCCCCAAAATGGCAAGCCATAAAATAAATTGGTTGTGGGGAATCTTGAAATGATCGAAGAATAGTGAAGTCTAGCCTACCTTGGATCCTTGAGGACAAAAGAGGTGGTACACTGCCGCTGTTGTAAAAGAACCGTTATCAAGCACCAAATAATACGATCCTCCCCACCATCGATGACAGGCAAAAGGTGAATGATCGCCACGAATTCATTAGTGAGTGGCGGCCAGCTCCATTCCCCGTTTGCAATGACCGAGTGTAGGAGTGTAACCGGGGGGATGTTCGTAACGGTAGGACTAGTAGGAAAATGATGAATCAATGGCCCCAATGATGCCAAGGGTCCTGCCAAAGAGAAAATAAATCCCCATTACCAACTCGAAAGTCGATATAAGGTAATAGCCATGGTCGAAGAGTAAGAATCTGCCACCACCACGGCCCCTTTTTGTCACTGACTGTCCAAATAGTGTTAGCTCCAAGTCGAGTATGGAATAACCAATCAACCCAGATGGAGTCCTATTGTCGCACAATAATCTTTACACAAATGCTTGCACATGAGAGCTCGATTTAGGGCTAAGATATCCCTAAGGTCGACGCCCCCCTCCTCCACTGGCCTACAAATAAGTGTCCAAGAAACCTTCGGATAGCCCGTGCCTGTGGTACCCTTTCAAAGAAAAGTACGCAAGCATTTCTCAATCTCACGAATCATCGTAATTGGTAAGATAATGTCGCTGTCCAATAGGTGTGAAACGACATCAGTACGGATTTGTTAAGTTGCAGGTGAACACCGAAGTAGCTATATATTGTTTTATGTACTTTACCGGTGATAGGCTAAAATATGGATGTGGACTTTGCAGGTGAACATCCTTGCTCAAAATTGGTTGAGTACGCAGAGATAAAAAGGTCACATCAGACCACTCGAGAGAAAATATTTTCATTTATGGATATTTATGTCAATCAAATAATTTTTTGGTATAATTTATTGATAAATTGTTGAATGTCGATACTAATGAATCAACACTGTCAGACGAAATAATGGTCGGGGGCTCAGTCCTAACCAAACGCGTCCCACCGGCAAGAGTTAAAATGCTATTTTGTGGACTTCAGCTAAAGGAATCCATTTATGGGCATTTTAGTAAAAATCAAATTTATCCATAATTTTATTTTGAGAAGTAAATCTTAGATTATATTATCTCACATTTTAACATCCATTTTATTATTCAAAATAAATATAATACAATATTATCACATTTATATATACCACAAGAATTAACACGTACCTATCAATTACAGTGTATAAAATAATCCACGTGACTGATGTTGTTTCACATTGGTTGGTACGTAACCCAATCTCGAAGCAAACATTTGAGTGTTGCTTATTTGACTATTTATTTTAGTAATCAATGAGATTTTGTCTGATGTAAATATGGTTGCTTCTTTCAAGGACTTCTCCACATGTATTAATATCAAACAGTTGTTTGCTAAGTTTGTTTTGAAAATTTAAAAAGAAAAATGCGACTTATAAAACATTTTTTGGGTTTACCAAAATAATAAATCTTAGTTTAAAAATTTATTATTCAAATGTTGTGATAAAATAAGATTTGAAGAGCTTACAAGACGTTAGCTAGTGATAATAATTTTTAAATGAATATGATCAAAATTCATTAAAAAAAATATATTTAAATTAAAAGTATATTCATAATTTTTTTTATTTCTGCACTTACAAAACTATATTCATAATTATTATATATAGATACAAAACTAAAATTGTAGCCCTCTTAATTACATGCATGATGAAAAATATAATTTTCCAATATTTAAAAAGATTATAAATTCATTAAAAAGGCCTCTAATTAAATTGTTAATGCCTTCTTCAAATCTTGCTACTGAGAATTCAAACACTGTAACCATAGAAATCGATGACACTATAGACATTCTAACCTTCGTTTTGATGTGTTCTATTAAGAGGGTGTTTGGCTAAATTTATTTAAAAAATCTTATAAGTTTATAAATTTTATAAAATATTTTTAAAGCTTAAAAGATCGACGATGTTAGATTTTATTTTAAAAGTAATTCATAACGTATTTGGATAAAATAAGATTATAAAATTTATTTTTAAAATATATTATAAACTGCTAACATCTTATAAGATATCTTTAATAGTATATAATTAAGCTCACCCAAACACCCTCTTACGAGGGTTTCCGCTTAATGAACTTACATGTCACAGACATCAACTATTACTCTTCTTATTTATATATATTAAATAAATATATATTTGGTTTTATTATATTATGAGTTTGAACATAACATGTCAGATAGAAAATGTTAACTATTCTGTATATGTATAATTACATATATATATGTATATATATAGCTAGGGATCTTCCTAATTAGTTAACATTAGCATAGGCTCGCAATTTCCTAGGAATTATTTATATGAACAAACATGCAAGTGATCCATTATTTGCAGTTTTTAATTGAAAAACAAAATTCCTAGAAAACTGTAAAACGAATCACTTACATAAATGTTCTTTAAAATTAACACAAATTCAGACAATATATACACATATATTAATATAAGGACAACAACAATCGAATTTGAATTTTTAAATGTCTGCTCGTCATAAGTCCCACTACCAATCAATACTTGCAAGGAGATGAGGATAATCAGTAAGAGGACTTAACCATATTACTTTACATTCAACTTTAGTCAACTTTATGTGATTAAACAAGTTTGAAAAACCTATAATTTGGCCAAGAAACATGAGTAGATATGTGGGCCTGATCTTTATTTAATTTTTTTATTTTGTGTGTGTGTGTGTGTTGGTTGGGGGGGGGGGGGGTAAAAAAAGTTAAAGAAAAGAACCAATGCTGGTGTACAACAGAGATGATCCCATATTCAAATTATAAAAACGTTTCTGCCTATCAGTTTTGGTAAGAAAAATATTGGTTGAACAGTTGGAATTCTTGCATATCCTGTCTCTTGGTTCCTCAGAGTCCCAAAAAGCTCCAAACCACTCAGTCTATTAATTATATATATTCTGGGGCTTAACTGGATCAGAAACAGCTCGGTAAAGGGACAACTACACCTGTATTTACAAAGCCATGGATTTCATCAAGATAAGCTTGGAAAAGTATTCTATGTTGTTGGCTCCGATCCTCTGTCTGAAGAAATGCTGTTTTTTTTTTTCCCCCAATTAATTAGCTTTCTTTCTTTCTATTCTGGGCATCACAAACTACAATGTGGAGAAGAGGCTTTATTTGTTGTACTTCTGATTTCAAGAATGAACTTCATAACACACACACAGTAGAATCATGTTCATCTGTTCATGGAAATTGCCACCAAGAACAGTTCATCCTGCAGGAATTAATGTATATATGAAGATCACAGCATAGATATATAGACGGGGCATTTCCCGTTGCACGAAAACGGGAAGATCCATACGAATGAAATGAAATTGAAGCAATAACAGGGAAACTAAGACCATTAATGTAGATCTTTCATCTAAACCAATTACTTACTTCAATTTAAATATGTAAACACCAAGTTTTTTATCCTTTCCCGGGTACTAATTAATTAATATACTCTGAAATGGGGATATGAACGAGAGCCAAAAGGCAGCGAAAATTACTCAGAAAGATACTAATTCTGTGCCGTCTCACATTCAACCATTTTTACAAAACATACACTTCATTAAGCACAGATATACTATATTTTCTCTGCCAAACAAACCTTTAAGCTTTTCTTGATCAATCAATAATTGCTGATTCTGTAAAATAGTAGAGGAGTGATGATCACGCCTTCAAGAAGGGGACGAATTGTCAGAAACCACTTCGCTTTCCACCTCCCTCCGGTGGAAATTCCGGTGGCAGCCACAGGCAGCACAGCTAAGGGCGGCTGCAGTCCCTTCCTCCCCCCCGCCCCCCCAGCCATGAACTCCCGGCAGCCGTCCACCGCATACCCTCCAATATTGGCTGCATGGTTTTTCTGGCATTCGGCATATCTCACCGTCCGAATAATCTGATTACTTGAACTCCTGGATCCTTCTTTTCTGATCACTACTTGCCTCTTCTTCATTCTTTCAGTAATAACCCTAATTCTTGGCTATCTTTCCAATCAAATACTCCCTACAAACAAGTGTAGAATTCTACTCACCTCGGTTTCTGATATATGTGATGATCCAAGGGCAGTTCTTGAATCGATGGGAAGAGCTTGAAAATAAAGCTTTTTGAGGTGAGAGCAGCTTAATAACCTAACCCTAGCAAGAGGGTATATTTATATTGGCAAGTTCATATTCTCCCCACTTTGAAAAGTAAAAGGGGTTGTGGAAGTTGCCATATTTTAAGTCTTACTTTAGCTATATGCCCTCTGATGCAATTGATATGTTGTTTATCAAAGATTCTGCTCAATAGACATTTCAGAGCAATCACCCTCCACTAAGAAAAGGCCACGTACAGAGTGGCCCCACCCCTTGCCCTTTTTCTTTAATTCATCTATGAGAACTATTATACGCTCTTGGATCATATATATACTACATCAGTACAATATATATAGTTTCATCCACTTAATGTGATTCTGATCTTTGGTATTATTTTAATATTTAAATATATTCTAGGTCTTCTAATTTAGGTTATTTGGCATTTTTGTCCTTCAACTTTCTTAAATAGCATTTTTGTATGTATTTTTTTAATTTTCGCAATTTCAATTCTTTTTCTTTGTGTGTGTTGCTCGAATTCACTCTTTTTGCCTAAAAAATATGTGTATCTCACTTCACCTTTTTAAGTTGTGGCTACTATTCCTATTGGCTCATTTTTTTCCAACAATTTTGTCATTTAACTTTTTAAGGTAGCATTTTGCTCTTGCATCCTTTTAATGTTTGTAATTTGAGTCTTTCTTTTTTTTGCTGATGTTCTCGAGGGAAAAATGCATCTTTCTAATTTTCACGATTTTGATTTTTTGTTCATTGGACCCTTCTCGCTGATGAAGGTAAATTTTGACTGAAAAAGAACTGAAATCACGAAAATTCAAAAATTGCAAAACCAAAATACTATCATGAAAAGTTAAAAAACAAAAACGCAAAAAAACTTAAGTCACGATACCAAAAATGTATTTAACCCTGATTTTAAGAGTTCTACATGGACGAAGCAGGTCCTTGCTTTCCACATATAAATCCTATATCATCTCTATATTTAAAATGTAAAAGATTTTAATTATATACATAACATATATATATATATATATTTCATACAATGAAAGATACATAATTATTTTACCATAAATTAAAGATTTGGATAGGTACACGAAAGAATTTTCCCTGCGCTGCTTTCCTTATTTCATTTCTTTCTTAATTTATTCTTCTCTTTTGTTGGTTTTTAACTTTCTTGCATCAAGAGCATTCATTGTACATAGTAAGTACGTACTAGGAAAATTCAGATCATGTTTGATCATACAGAATCAATCGCATAATATTTTGAATGTACGTACATTCATCATATATATATATATACGACAAGTGGTGGGTTCACGTCTGATCAAACTGTATATATGACTAATTAACTAAAGGCAATTATGAGGTGTCCATTACTAGTAATATTTTTTCTTACAGGACATCCAGTTGTTTATGTTATTTATACATAAGACGTTAATGGGCATTGATTATTGAAATTCCTGAGGTTGAAAAACAAACAATTAAGGCGTGGGGAATTGACTAGAAAGGGTGGTTAGAAGTGATCTTCCAACTGCCCCGAAAGGTGAAAAGATTGGCTATTTCTGTGTCAATATATATATGTGTGATGGGAAAGCATTATTGCTTTAGTTGTGGCTTAAAGTGATTGATTTAGCTCTAATATGGCATCAAATTCTTCAATTTGTGGGTCCTTAATGATGTATAAAGGTGTGTAAGAACATGGCCCTTCAAATCCTGTCTCTAATATTTTACCACCTTTGTCTACATCCTCCCATTAACCTAATTCTTTCTTGCCAATTTGTCTAATTCGAGGACATATTATTCCAATAATATATTGCTGTCCGAACCAGTACATGAAATTAGTTAAGTTACCACAAGTGATGAAACAACACAGGGAGAAAAAATGGAAAAATCAAGAAAGTGTTCATGGTTCTTACAAAGTTTAAAGTGTGGTTGGGGGTCAACTTGCCTGAATATCTAGCTAGTTCAGCTTTATAGTTGACTTCTCACATATAATTAATGTTCAAGATCATTTAAATAAGACGAGGTTTCAAGCATATTTTCTTACATGATCACATGATTTTTTAAGTGCTTTAACTAAGATCCGTAAATAACTATTTGATTATTAGCCTCATGATAGAGCTTCTAATTATGTTAAGCTAATGGGATTTTATAAGGTCTGTGATGATTAGTTGGATGTTATCGTCATGCATGATTCGAATTACGAAAAATTGTAATTTTTATCCCGTAATTATAGGAGGTTACAATTTTAGTCCCGTAGAAGTTAAGTTGTGTAATAAGCCTGCGATTTGCAACAATTCACACATGAAGGACCAAAACCGGCCCTAATTTAGCCCGAATTTGGCATGTGCCCATCACATGCATGAGCTACAAATCTCGATCAAATTGCAATTTTCAGCTGACTTTCTCCTCATGTGCTAGTGTTCTAAAATCAAAGGAATTTGATTGTCAAATTAAATTCCAACAGGACTAAAATTATAACGTTCCCACTCAAATTATGTCAGATTTGATATCATCTACTTGAGACAGGCTCTAACTTATAAGAAAATAATATTGATAAGACAGTGGACGTCTGGTGGACAGATTGTGAAAAGTGTAATAAAACAGTCAGCAGGTCATTTAAGGTTGATGTAGTGAGAATCCTTTGAAATCAGCCCCCAACTTAAATAGAGCGAAAGAGGCAAGTTTGAATATTTATGGATATGGGCAATAATAGATATGCCAAAAACAGGGATGCAAACATTGGCTGGTTATATATATGTGTTGAGTTATTGTGATGCATGGAGATATCATGGCTTTATAGGTCCTGTTAGCTCATTAATAGTTGTGCACTGTTATGATCCTGCCGAATTAAGTCTCTAAGCGCCCCGATGATCCGCAGGGCCAACAGGTTGAGTAAAACCTGGAAATTTCACCCAAAAGTCAGTACACACGTTGACATCTCTCCATCCAACCAACTATTCATCTATCATTAATTTCCTTACATCATTCACACTTTTATAACGTAAATTCACTGCATGTAATAGACCGTTAGGGGTTGTACTTTCATGGTACAAAGATTAACAACATGCATGCTTAATTAGTGTGTTCACGCGTGGCTCTCCCCATTCCTTTTTTTTTTTCTTTTTTTTGTCTTTTTAGGGAATATTAATTAGCAAGAAAAACTCGAGGTTAATATTGTTTGTAATTAAATGGGAAAAAGTATTATTTTAGTCTGCAAAATATGTCTAATTTTAATCTTAATCTGATAACTATGTCTATTTTTTGTTATATTTAGTAACTTGCAAAATTGCTTACTTTTAGTCTTCTGGCAGATTTTCGGATAATTTTACCTCTATGAGTGCATATGGACTAAAACTGTCTTTCAAAAGTTGCATAGGGGTAAAATTGTCCGAAAATCTGCCGAGGACTAAAAGTAAGCAATTTCGTAAGTTACTGGACCTAAACAAAAATGAATATAGTTATCGAACTAAAATTAAAATTAGGCATACTTAGCGGACTAAAATAATACTTTTCCCTAATTATATGTATTAAGTGACAAAAATATTTATTTTATTATAATAAATGCCTTTTAATGTACTATATCATTAATTAACGATATATAGTTATGTACATGAACAAATGTAATTATATCGCTATATTTGTGTTGCTATTATAGAGATGTTGCTTATAAATCAAATGTATGACAAATTATATAGTGGGACGGGGCAGAAAAATTTTTAGGACGGGGCCGGGCATCTACGTCGCTACCACCCTTGGATTTCACATCACATGCATCAAAATAATCAGATGGTCACTGTGAGTCCATACATATCAAGATTTAGAATGCATCAAGATTTCGTCATATAAACCTTGAATGAATGAGACGGATACATAACTTACCTAAATATCGCAATTATACTATAGAGGCCTTGGTGCGACCTTCGTAAAATGCACCCTCAAATCATATGTGTAGTGACAATTCTAAATTAGTTATTTTTAATATTTTGTGACTGATATTACTTTTTCCAATGTTGACAGGGCATGTCCTGGGCCCACCTCATACCTTTGCTGCTACGATCCGTAGATTTCACGTGGACCACAACGATCAAAATGATCGGGTGGCCACTATGTGTCTTTATATATAGGGTTTAGGATATACGGGGAGGATTGGGTCGTATACACCCATCTAAAATAAAATTATAATTGCCTATTCTTTTAATTATTATAAACTAAAATCGTTATAAATAATTATTATTTATCATAGTTAGATAAACCTGATACAAGGTTTACCTGAAAAACCGTAATTACACTGTGGGAAGGTCTTGACGGAACATTCATAAAATATACCCCACAATATATATATATATATATATAATAACTAGCTATTTAATATTTTGCGATTAATAATAATTTTGTTATACGAACTAAGACAACTAAGACTAGACACAATTTTTCCTTAAATTTTATATTTAGGCTCGCAATATTAATTGGATGGAATTAATTAGAGGTTACCTTATTTTCCATGAGAAAAAAATAATAAATAGACCATAGATTAATTTATATATAAATTGTCCCAAAAAAATAAATAAATAGAATGGTTATTATATATATGTCCAAGTTAAAGGTGATTGGGACTTGGGACAAGAATGATTGGAGCTTAGAGGAAATTATGAAAGATTCCACATTTTGTTTCTCACCAACCGCACCCGTATTATCCAACCAATCTATAGGATGAAATGCTACGACAAAACCTACCTATGGAGTAAATTTTTTAAAATCTTTATATTTTTATTTATTTATTTATTTATTTTTAATTTTTGTAAGTGGTATCTTGTGAAAATGGACATGGAAATGATTTAATTAAAGTTGATTTTACCCTTTGATTTATGGAGAATTTCAAGTCAAGTCCGAAATGCGCCAATCAACTTTTATTTTTCTTTTCAAACAATTAAGTAAAAAAGTTGAAGTGGGCTCTTTTTTTTTCTTCCCTTTTTGGTGGGGAACAAAGTTACTTTATTTAATATTTGTAAAGGTAATCAGGTTAAAAAGGAAAAACAGCTTGTCGAGATAACTTGTTAAAGTCAATGATGACTCAATTGATTTGGAAGCTTCCGATCTTATAATTAAAAGATTGTGAGTTCAAATTTTATGAACGTGAGTTTATATATATTTATAATGTTGTCGTTTATTATTTATTGTTCTGTGTATTCGTTTATTTAAATTATTGATGTATAAAATTAGTGTTTGAATTTAAATATATTGAATGATGTAATGAATCGCCACACTATATAAAAGATATCAACTGTTAAAAGTTTTTTGTTTAATCTCTATAATATTAATTACGGAAAATATTATTTTTGGTCTAATAAATTAGGCCCGTTTAACTTTTGGGCTCATTCATTATGAGATTAGCACTTTTAATCCCGTAACTTGCCCGTTTCGTTGTGTTTTCATTTTCATTTTCATTTTCAGTTTCCAACAATTGGAAATGTGTAGAAATACTTTATTGGTTTTTGTACGAAAATTGAGAATATGTTTGGATTAGTTGTTTCCAAATATAGGTATATGTATTTTTGATGTGACAGATGACCAAATTGATTGAATATGTGAAATTATAAAATAATCAAAGTGAGTCTTGCCATTTGAAAACAATTTTAATTGATTTGAAATAAGAAAAGACATGCTGACAAGATAAGACAAGTATGACAAACCCATGTGACCTATAATTTCAAGAAATTGAGAATTAAAATCGGAATACATTCTCAATTAAAATGGCTTGACCAAACAAAATCCACTACCCACATAGTGAAAAGTGGAAAAAATCTCGTTGAAAACACAACCAAACGGAGTTTTGGTTCTCATTACTTTTTCATCTACAATTTAACTGTGCTGGTCACGTGCCTAGCACGTGCCGTGAAGTATTTTTGACTGGGGGAAAAATTGGGCCTTCTTCCAACAATAGCATATCAATGTTCCATTTAGCCTACTTGGTTCACTTATAGAAGATATGATTATTCCTTATGTTACTTCTACTTCACTTCAACTTATAGAAATATGGGAAGGACAGGATTTAATTTTTGTAAGAGAAGAGAGAAATTCCCCTTTCTTTGCTCTAATTTCCTTCAAATTTTGTTTTACCCATCAAATGCAGTTATAATTCCCTCCTCCCCCCCACCAAAAGTAGTCCCAAGCTGAAAAACGTGCCAATCCTTCTTCGAATCAAAAATACTTGACAACCATGTACTGATACTGTTAAATTATAGATGAAAAAGTGGATTAGGATCAAAATTACTAATTTTTGTAAGCTACGAAACTAAAAGAGGTAATCCCATAACAAATGGGACCAAAGATGAAACGATTTAATTTATGAGACCGAAAATGCTATATATATAGATAGTTCAATGACTAAAAAATATTTTATTTTTAGAAATTGTAGACGATGTTGACAAGATTCAGAACTTCAAGAATGATTTTTGAAACTTAAGTAAAACCTCAATAATATATTATTTTGTATTATTTTTCACTAAACTACATATTAAATAAAACATGAGCCTCTATTTTTTTTTCTTTTATTTTCTCTGTGGGATCGACCAATAATTAATTTTGGTATTGTTCGATCCATTTTAAATAAATGAAATCCAAATAAATTTGTTTTGTGTTTGTTTAGATCACTGGGAGTAAAACTCAATATCACTGGAAAATATATATAAACTGACGATTTTAATCTTGTCGCAGTAAAATTATTCATCATAAAAATAATTTATATCACGATAGATAATTAATGACTAATTTATAGTCATTATTTATATGTATTACTACTTATTTATGTCACAACTATCACAAATATGAGCTTTTTTCATAATTAACTATTATAATTAAAAGAAAAAATTATAGTGACTGTTAATTAATCACAGTTGGGCAATAACTGTTAACCGTTACTTTGTAGACAAAGGCTAAATATTAGCCATGGTTAAAAACTGTCATTTTGGCTATGCATATAACTAAAATCATAACAAATATTGATTAATTTTGTATCAAATTATGTTTTCATATCAATTTTTTGCAGTAATAAATAATTCTAAATAGTAATCATTTAGAATATAAAGAATAATCGTTTTTTTAATATCATTTATGTACGCACAATTTTGTCGTTAATTCTTTCTATGACAATTTTCACAAGATATTTATGACGACTATTAAAACTGTAAAATTTATTATTATGCCAAAAAAATTTAGGGAAAAGTATTATTTTAGTCCGTTAAATATGCTTAATTTTAATTTTAGTCCGATAACTATGTCCATTTTTGTTTAGGTCCAGTAACTTACGAAATTGCTTACTTTTAGTCCTCTGGCAGATTTTCGGACAATTTTATCCCTATGCAACTTTTGAAAGGCAGTTTTAGTCCATATGCGCTTATAGGGGTAAAATTGTCCGAAAATCTGCCAGAGGACTAAAAGTAAGTAATTTTGTAAGTTACTGGACCTAAACAAAAATGGACATAGTTATCGGACTAAAATTAAAATTAGGCATACTTAGCGGACTAAAATAATACTTTTTTCAAAAATTTATCAGCAATTACATATAATTAATGATAATATTAAATTAAATTATCATTTAATTTTTCATTTTTACCTTTTTGTTGCTGATCTTCTCTTACTTGCCAATTATATATGCAAGTGGAATTGGTTATGGTCTTGTGTAGATCCACATTAATTTTGTATTGATTAGAGTTTGAAATTAATGTTTGAATAGTTAAGAGCACCACATGAGAGATGAATTAACACTTCAACTAATTAATCATCTATTATGAATATGTAGACTTTATGAAACATTTGTTTTGAATCATTGATCATCACTTTCAAGATTTTTCAATGCATGATTAGAATGGACTAATTAAGCTTCATTCAATGTATATATCATTTATTTTTTAATAGTTAAGAGAATTAGAAAGAAAAGTAAATTTATTGATAATTAGTAATAAATTATGTCAATAATTTTATGACTTTAAAATTAACATTCGAGACGAAATATTTTTTTGCTATATGTAATTAGACAGGAATTTCTAATGTTGCAAACTCCTACAAGAAAATTTTTCAATAGCAACGAAAAAAAATTAGCATCAATCTAATTAGTAAGTAAAATTTTCGTTGTTAATCTATTATTTAATATAATATATTTATTGACTAATGAATTTAGTAATGAAAATTTACTTGCCAACAAGTTTAGCAATAATTATTTTAAAATATACATTAAATAATGTAGATTAGCAACAAGAATTTCACTTGCTAATTGGCTCGATATTGATTAAACATCAAATTTTTTGTAACTATTGAGTCATTTTTTTTTGTAAATTTTTACAAAATTCGGCCCAAAATTTTACTAACAAATATTTTTGTTAGTAAAATATTTAGCAAAATCACAATAAAATATTTCAATACTAAAATCAGTAACAAGCTAATTATCAAATAAATATTTTATTTGATAAATTCATTACTAATGCAAATTAAAAATAAATTTCACTATTTTTTTGAGAAATTCATATTATTAGTAATAACATTATTTTTTTTTATAGTGGTCGTAATTGGTCTCATGTGGCTTGTGTGATTTAAACCATAATTAGTTGGATCTACAGTCGCGAAGCCATACATATTTAAAGGATAAATGGCAATTTACCCCCTGTGATATTGAAAATGAGCACATTACCTCCCTATGAAAAAAAATATAGCAATTTATCCCTTTGTATTTTTTAAAATGAAGTAATTTACCTCCTTATACAGGGAGGTAAATTGCTTAATTTAAAAATCATAGGGGGGGTAAATTGTTATATTTTAAAAAATATAGGAAGGTAAATCGCTATTTATTTTTTTATAAGAGAGTAATTTGCTTATTGCGATATCACACGGGGTTGCTTGCATTTTTTCCTATATTTAAATCAATTCAATTTCATGACCATTTTATAAGAAGACGCGACCCACTTGGAATGACTAACTGTGTCCTTATTCCTTCTCCTAAATTAAAATCTAAGAACTCGAAGTTCGTTCTTTGATGTAGATGCGTAGTCTTTTCTGTATTTCTTGATATACGGGGGCCACGTCGCCCGAATTTGGCTGCCGCCCTCTTCTGGCAGCGAGGGCGAGGTCGAGGTCACCCCCTTTTGCGAACGAATTAGTTAAATGAATAAAAATGTTACAATTTCTAAGAATAAAAACTGTGTCTCCTTATTACTTTTTCTAAATAGCAATACAAGAACAGGAACTTTGTTATTTGATATAGATGCGTATTCTCCTCTGTATTTATAAGGGCAAGTTTGTTACAATAGATGATTAGAAAGTCAATAAAGTTGGGCCTTTAATAATCTATTGTATAATTTTGATGTAATGCAATATTATTTTAAATAAAAGTAAATATTCAATTAATGGCATCGTACTTTGTTGTGTTTGCTTATTTATGTTAAAATAGTCTTAACTTCACAACAAAACTCGGAAACCTAACTGTTAATCCAAGAAGCTGGGTTGTGCAGAGGTTAGCGGCCATGAAATCAACTTTTGTGTATTGGTTTGAAATGTTTTAAGTCGAGGACCTTGAGACAAGTCATCGAGTGTCCAATAGAGACTTGCACTAAGTATTGCAGTCGTGTTTTATCAGCAGAAAACTTAGATCATCTATGCAAATTTAGACAGTTAGTATGCAAGGTAGTTGACTGACTGAACTAACTCGTGGGAATCATCATATGGATTGGTCTGAAATATTTCAAGTCGAGGATCTCAAGATAAGGCATCGTGTGTCCTATAGAGACTTGCACTAAATGTTGCAGGCGTGCTTAATCGGCGGGAGACTTGAGTTGTCTATGTAATTTTAGTGGTTAGTTGGTAAAGTACTCAATTGCATGAATTGACTCGCGTCATATGAAGCCTTTAAGATTGCTCTGTATGATTGGGATTTCCAAGTCCGATAGTAGGGCATTAGTCCTCGGACTTAAGGAAGCATGACAGTCACATGCACATGATGGTATAACTTAGATTAGGCGAACAGCGACTGTGTCATGAGATACGATCATTATAAGCTTTATTTAGTGCAGTTAGAATCTGTAGTGAGGATGAAGGGTTCCAAGAAAGAATCCGATCCCTATTAGTATTGTGATAACAATATCTCTTATACGCTCAAGACCTATTTAATCCCTTAGATTTTGTGGCCATAATGAATGAATGGATGGGATAGATTTCCTCGTGACAATTCAGTAGGGTAAACGAAAGGTCTTGAGTTATTAAGTACAGGTGTTTGGTCTAAGAGAACCGATCATCAATTCCACGCCCTAAACTAAGGCCGAGAAATTTAATGGAAGGACCCTACTCGTATGAATTCGGGAGCCTAAATGTAATCTCTAGTGCCATGGACTGTTGCTAGGCGGTCACCATGGTAACGGGCAATTTCTAATTATGAGATAATTAAAAATAATCAATTCAATTGGATTTAATTAATTGTATTGAGTACACGCCCAAGTCTAGCTTCACTAGAATGTGATGGAATTAATTAAGAATTAATTCTGAAATAAAGGGGTTAATTTAATTAGATTAAATTAATTTCTTAAAATGATCTGATCATTTATGTAAAAATTAATGGGTTAGATTTTTCGAAGGATTAATTATTTGGATTAATTTATTTTGTGTTAGACCTTCTAAATTTAATCAATAAATATTTTATCAAGAAATAATTAAATATGGGTGAATAGCAATTTACCTCCCTGTGATATTAAAAATGAGCACTTTACCCTCCTATGAAAAAAATAGATGAAGCAAGGGAGGTAAATTGCTTCATTTTAAAAATCATAGCAGGGTAAATTGTTGTATCTTAAAAAATACAGAGAGGTAAATCGCTATTCATTTTTTTATAAGGGTGTAATTTGTTCTTTTGCGATATTACGAGAGGGTTGCTTGCGTTTTTCCGAATTAAATACCTAAGTCAAAAGTTAGATTCCACATGTAATACATATGACATTCATTTTCTCAGCGGTGTACGAACAATTCAACCCAATTATCAAGTTTGGATTAATAATATAAAAATTAACACCACTTACTAATAGGAGAAAAATGCAAGTAAATCCTTAAATATTATAAATGAGTAAATTATTCTCTTATAAAAAAATAATAATTTATCTTTTTTTATTTTTTAAAACGAAGTAATTTATCTTTTTAGACAGGGAGGTAGGATGCAAATTGCTATTTTTTTGTAGGAGGATAATTTGCTCATTCGTAATATCACAAGAGGATAAATTGTATTTAACTCCTTACTTATAGACGTCACCATAAAAATAAATAAATATCGACGCATCCGATAAAACTTATAAATAAAACCTCAAAATTATGGAAACACAACTTCATCATAGGCTTCTCGGCAAATCCACATCCAGGAACAGAAATAAGATGTCAGAAACATATGACCAACAGTCTTTTTCTTTTTGGGTAATTATATGTATACTATATATCAATAGTCATTTTACTATTTATGTTTTGTACCCGGCCCAAAAGGCTAATTAATCATAGAAAACATGTCAGAAATGTACGACCAACAGTCTATATTTTGGTAATTATATA
The DNA here is from genome assembly GCF_000512975.1 of Sesamum indicum. Taxonomy (NCBI): domain Eukaryota; kingdom Viridiplantae; phylum Streptophyta; class Magnoliopsida; order Lamiales; family Pedaliaceae; genus Sesamum; species Sesamum indicum. The sequence goes on along the minus strand of NC_026147.1, from coordinate 2,440,052 downwards.
CTATAAATAGTCATTTTACTATTTAATTTCTGTATCTGGCCCAAAGCCTTTCCAATTAATCATACATATATATAGACTGTGGAGACAAACGCCGCTCTGTCCATTGCAAGTTCATATCTGATGACCCATAGCCGCTTTCTTCCAAACCAAATGTGCTTATCCCCACTTCTCAGGATATCCACCACCCCCATCATGCAAAAATACACTTAGATTTTTTTTAAAAATATTACAAAATAATTATTTTATTTTTTTTAAAATTATATTTATGCCCCTTTTGAAATTTACTGTTTATACTTAACTCTCTTTCATCAGGATTTAAATGAAAAATACTGATGTTAGCAAAAAAAATACATAAATTTTTAATTGTACGTACCCCTAATTTAACATTCTCGTGTATTGATTTTGTACTTATCGGACAAATAATATAATGATGTTAACCTCAATCTACATATATATATATATATATTATGGAAAAAATGCAAGCAACCCCCTTATGATATCGCAAATGAGCAAATTATCCCCTTATAAAAAATAAATAGTGATTTACCTCCCTATATTTTTTAAAATACAATAATTTACCTTCCTATTATTTTTAAAATGAAGCAATTTACCTCCCTGTATAAGGAGGTAAATTGCTTCGTTTCAAAAAGTCCAGGAGGGTAAATTGCTAAATTTTTTTCATAGATGGGTAATGTGCTCATTTTTAATATCATAGAGGGGTAAATTGCTATTCACCCTATATATCATATTTATCTCTTTATAAGGAGTAAAATTAAAAATTTATGTAATTTTTTTATTAGAGTTAGCATTATTCGTATAAATTCTATCATAAGGATGTCACGATGTAAGTGAAAATTTTTTAGAAGAAGTGCAAGTATAATTTCAAAATTTTTTTTAAAAAAAAAGTATTATTTGATATTTCTAGAGAAAATTTAATATTTTAGAAAGAGCAAATTCAAAAGTTCTTAGCCATTCTATTCCTCTAGAACGGGCCGATCGCAATCATATATTTCTCAAGGATCAATATAAAAAAAGTTATTTGAAATTCTGGAATTTTCCTTCCACTACATACATATATATATTTATTTATATATATATATATATATATATATATATATATATATATATATATATATATATATATTCCTCAATAATAACCAAAAAGAAAAATAATATCGAGCGAATCACTAAATAGAATTTTTTTTGTTAGTCTAATTATTTAATTCAGAACACTTATTAATAAATTTTGTAACGAAAATTAACTGGATAACGGATTTAGCAACGATTTATTTAGAATATATATTTAAAATAATTAGCAACAAGAATTTTACTTGTTAATTAACTCGACATTAATTTTAACATTAATTTTTTCATAGTTATTAAATTATTTTCTTGTAGTGTTCCTCAATCATACTCGTAGATTTCAAAGTATTTTTTATCCTTTAATTTAATTTAATTATACCCCATCAACAATCATACTAAATTAATGTTTTCTACTTTCACGATCATATTGACCCATAAAAAAGAGGACTAATTACATATAAACCCTCTTTAAAAATACAAAATTATAATTTCTTCCAAAAAAGTATTAAAATTATAATTACGATCCCTCCAAAATTTCAATATTTATGCTTGTTTTTCTTTTGTTATGATTTAGACGAGAAATACTGATTTTAGCCAAAATAATTGCATAAATTTTCAATTTTACCCACCACTTAATGTTTTCATGTAATAATTTTGTACTTATGAAGGAAAAAATAAAATAATATCAACCTCACTCTCTATATATATATATATATATTATATTTATCTCTTTATAAGTACAAAAATATACATGAAAGTATTAAATGAGGAACAAAATTAAAAATTTATGTAATTTTTTTTTATTTTCATTATTATTTTTTGTTCAAACCCTAATGAAAGAGGGTTAAGTATAAATTGAAAATTTTTAAAATGGATGAAAGTATTATTTCAAAAATTTTTCGAGGAAAAGTATAATTTAGTATTTTAGAGAAAGTCTGTAATTAATCCTAAAAAAATAATACAAAATTTAATCCATCCCAATCCATCAATCTCTCATGTTTCATTTGTAGGGTTTGGTGTGCAATTAGGTCAGTTCAGCCTTTTCATGCTTCCTTTACATCACAAAAATTACACTGCTGAGTTCATGCATGATGACATTACAGTGTGTCTGCATATATATATATATATAATACATTTTGTTCAATCTCAAAATCATTAAAGTGAAATGTCCTTTCAACTCTCTGAATTTATAGGGAAAAGTATTATTTTAGTCCGTTAAGTATGCTTAATTTTAATTTTAGTCCGATAACTATATCTATTTTTGTTTAGGTCTAGTAACTTACGAAATTGCTTACTTTTAGTCCTCTGGCAGATTTTTGGACAATTTTACCCCTATGAGTGCATATGAACTAAAACTGCCTTTCAAAAGTTGCATAGGGGTAAAATTGTTCGAAAATCTGCCAGAGGACTAAAAGTAAGCAATTTCGTAAGTTACTGAACCTAAACAAATATGGGCGTAGTTATCGGACTAAAATTAAAATTAGGCATACTTAGCGAACTAAAATAATACTTTTTCCGAATTTATATATGTAAATATATATATTAGGAGAATTAACAGAAAAGGTCTAATTGTACATCACAAGATCATATGCACATGACATATAACTTTTATGAGCATGATCATCTTCTTTTTTGTTTTATTAAACCAATCATACTTAGCATGTGCAATGAAGTAGAAAAGAAGGAATAGAGATAGGGCCATGTCAGATTGTGGCCGCTTTACATTTTGATGATTCTCAGGAATTTTTATTTATTTATTTTATAGAAAATCTAAAATCTTATTATAATAATTAAATAGAGTATATAATAATTCTCAATTACATTAAGATATTTATATATGTCAATGAAAATTTGGATTAGAATTAATATAAATATACAGACAAGTGAGATCTTGTTCGAATAATAAAATTAAGATATCATGATAAAACATTATATTCAATTCCTACATTTGCTTTCGTCCAACAAATAAGTCCCTTTTCGTTAGTCAAATCCGCTAAATTTGCTGATGTTAACAAAAGATCAAATAAAAACTTATATTTACCTCCTATTGACTTATTACTACTTTGTTACAGGTCAAATAAATCTTTTTATACTAAATTACCGTCATACATCTTCACACATTAATGAATGTGAGACGGTATATCTTCACCGTTATAAGGTAGTTGAGTTGGAAAAAAAATTATTGACCTGCAATAAGTCAATTAAGAGTAAATATCAATTTTTATTTAAGTTTTTAGTTAATGTCAACAAATTCAGTGAATTTTGACTAATGTAATTTTTCAAACCACAAAAGGTCTACGTAAAATTGTACCAAACCTCGGGGGAGGGGAATGTAAATATCCCTTATAAATTATTACGGTTTAAAAATTATGAGAAATCAATACTATCTCACTAGAAGAATTATAACATTTAACTATGGTTAGTTGTCATGGTTAATAACAAAATAATCATAACAAATAGTTATTGATCACAGCCACGCAACGGTTGTTGCCTGTAGTTTTTGCGAAGGTGGCTAAAGTATTTGCTGTGACTTTTGTCTTGATCATGATTCTTAGTCGTGGCAAATAATTCTTTCATGGTGGAAAAATTAATTTTTTGCATCGATTTTATTTAACAGTAGTAATTAATAGTCATTTACCATGATTTTTAGCCATAGCCACAAATACTGTAGCCAATAGTAATTTTTTTTTCCAGTGTCTACTGCTGTAAAAAAGAAACAATGTGAGTTTTATCTACGGTTAAGCAATATTTGTCATAATTTAATTGAACCTAGCTATACCAAAAATATTTTACATTATTTTTTTAACTATGGATAATATTACTGCATCGCTTGCAAAAACAAAGATATTAATAGTTGCTGCGTAACTATGAATAATTAGTAATTATCGTAATTTTTTATTTTCAATAATAGTTAATCATAATAAAAAATTCTATTTCTTTTAATGGATGGTAACAATTGGGGATATAGCAATTTCAAGTAGTATAAAGGTATCTTAAGGTTTGATGATTAATTGAAAAAAAATATAAATCGCAACGAGCTTTCTTAAAATTTATCGTAATTATGAATATTCTTTTATTATTAAAAAATTGCAATCCCTCCTCCCTTGATGTTTGGTAAAGTTAAGTAATTCTCGTATTAAGGCCTGAAATTGTCCACTTTATCCTTACTGTATTCTTCTTTAAAAAAGTAAAAAAAAATAAATAAATAAAAGAAAAAAGAGGATCAGGTGGATGAAAAATTTAAAAAATTACTCACTTAGTCAAAATAAATTTTAAACATAAGTAAAATTATAATTCATAGTCCACAAGCGCAATTCGGCAAATTTTGTCATAAAAGAAGGAGAAAAGCCTAACAGAGACTAATGCATTGAGCTAATTGCTGGATGACCATTAAAATCAGGGTGATATTGGTCATTTTTCAAACAACGAGGATTATTTATACATAATTATGTCAAATTTCAGAAAAACTCATTCTAATTTCCCCTAAAAAAAGTATATATTGAATCATTGATATAATTTCTTGATAAATTACCAATTCTTTTAAATGAAAATAAAAACTTAGTATTCATTAAATTTATAATTTGTATATAGAAGTTTATGGATTCTTCTTTAGTTGTTTTTGTACAGAGAACTGAGAAGTCTATGAATTTGGTAGCTTCTTGTGAAGGAATGGGCTTCAAACAAATTTAGCCCATCAACTTTAGGCCCATATACTGTGTGGTCCTATAAGGCTTAGGCTTTGGGCTTCTTGCATTTGATCCAGTTAATTGGATCCCACTACAAATAAATATGATCCATAACAAATAGGGTTAATTATGGTTAAACCCCTTCAAAAAAATATAAAATTATAATTTTTCCAAAAAATTTATAAAATTATAATTATGCACCCTTCAAAAATTCTTTCTTTATACCTAACACCCTTTCGTTAGGATTTGGACAGAAAGCTAATGCTAACAGAAAAAAAAAAAAATCACATAAATTTTTAATTCTCTCTCATTTAATATTTTTTGTATATTTTTATACTTATAAGAGATAAATATAATATATATGTGGAGTGAGGTTAACATCATTATAATTATTTTCTTATAAGTACAAAATTATTACATGGGAATGTTAAATGAGAGGTAAAATTAAAAATTTATGTAATCTTTTTGTTATCGTCAATTTTTTTCATCCAAACCTAACGAAATGAAGCCAGGCGTAAACAGTGAATTTTTTAAGGGGATGTAAATGAGGCAATTTTGACGCCAAAACATCTAAAGATTGGCTCAATTGTTTTATAATTTTTTTTAAAAAAATATAAAATTAAATTACAAGAGTCGGACAAATCGTTGTTGGAAGTAATCGACACTAAAAATCAAATCGAACTGAATCCCGAATTTTGGAACAATAAAAATGAATAGGTACTGAATCGAAAAATTCGATTCAGCTTCTAATATGTATCGAACTTTTGATTTGATTGGATTGGTTTTACCAAATTTTGAACACCGCTAATGTTTTCTTTGCTTGTAAACTTTGTGAATAATTATTTTCTCAAGTTTTATCTAATTCATTTTTAAAAACATTTATTTTTATCTTCTCAAACAAAGAATTACTAAAAAAAGTTATAAACAGTACTAATTATGAATTACAAATATTGAATGGACAAAAATAAAATACTGGCTATTGAATTAATGTATATAATTTAAAATTTTATTATATTTATTTAATTAAATGCAAAAGAAGAAAGAAAAATTAATAAAATTATTAATAACTAATTAATGAGAAATTATTAATAACTAATTAATAAAAAGTATGAGCATTTGTGAAGAAAATTATTTCTAACTATATTTCATATTTTTGACTAAAATTTTGATTTATCGAATATCCAACCTAAATATAAAAAAAATCAATAATTACTGAAATCAAACGAATTATTTCAATTCGATATTCAGTATAGCATCTTGGATTTGGTTTTACCGAATAAACACTCCTAAATACATAATATTATATGACATTGTTTAATTAAAACATTTTAGTATATCGTTAAAAAAATAATTAAATATTTTATAAATTATTAATTATTAAATAATTAATTATAAAAAATTACTAAAAGATACGTGGAGTCTTACTCACTTCAAGTAACAACTCCAAGTCGTTAACCAAAATTGAAAACGACTTGCCCCAATCTTGTGAACCTTTTAGATTTGTTTATAATAATTTTGTCACTTAATATATATTCTCAATAAGAAAATTTGAAATTATCATTATATTTATAACTAAACATTTTATTGTGGCCTAAATACATTTTTGATCTCATAATTTAGGTCATTTAACATTTTCGTTCTTTAAGCTCCTATCATAGTATTTTAGTCCTGCATCTTTTAATTTTCGTGATTTTAGTCTTTTTCTTCGTCGTTGTTCACCATTCTCACAGAAAAAATACATGTGTATTTTACGTGACCTTTTAAAATTGGGGTTACTGTTCCTATTGGATTATTTTTGCCAGCTTTTGTATCCTTAAACTTGTTAGGATGGTATTTCGGTGCTATATCTTATTAATGTTCAGGATTTCGACCCTTTTTATTTGCCGGAGTTCACCCTCTCGCCAATGGAGGTAACTCCATCGAGAGAAGGACTAAATTTCAAAATTAAAAAGATGTAAGATCAAAATTCTACCTTAAAAAGTTAAAAAATAAATATACCAAAGAGAAAAAGATTTTCGTCCTATAACTTTGACTTGAATTCCTTTTGGTTCTTTAACTTTGACAATATTAGATTTAGTCCTTAATCTATCAATTTTGTGTAGATTCGTTCTTTTAGCTTAATTTAGGACTTTTTTGCCCTTCTGATGATAAAGTTTAATAGTGCATCGTAATGCTCTTAAAGGCCGAACATGCTTTCGATATAAAACGAAATCTCCATAAATTAATATCTTCTATAAGAGCATTAGTTATGAGATGCAAAATGGATGGAGATGGACTAAATTTGCTATTTAAAAAGCTGTGCAGGGATAAAATTATCCAAAATTGAGTCACATGACTAAAATTACACATTTATAAAAGTTACAGGACTAAAACTAAAACGCGTAAACTTAAAGGACTAAAATTAATAGCAGACAAATTTAAATAACTAAACAAATATTTTTTTCCAAATACCAAATAACCTAAGTTACATGGCCGAAAATACATTTTAATCCCATATATATATGTCAAAAATAGTAAAATTTACAACTCTTGAGTTCCGAAATTCACTCAAATTTCCAATCAAACACATGGGGAAAAAGAATAAAGAGAGAAAGAAGATCAAAATTAGAATATAGATGAAATATTCTACATATATTTTCATTCCAAATAAAAAATTAAAAAAAAAAGAAAGAAAAGAAAAGAAAAGCATAATCTCATGCAGAATAGACCAACCATAAAAGCCTGGAACCCTACCACATAAATTTAATACATGAAGAAAAAGGGTAAGTGCGAGGGGTCCAAAGCCAACCTCAGGTTGTCTGTACGTATAGTTCTTCAATTCTATATCAAGAATTTGATAGCCACATGAGTAATATAAATACTTAGACTTTTTAGATAGAAATGCAAGACCCTCCTTCAACGCACATGATTCTGTCAATTAGGGTTTACTAAAGAAAAAAACAACAGCTGGATATAAAGTTTTACTCTTACCCAAGAAAATGGGACCAAGATGATCAAAAATAAAAATTAATTTTCTTTTGTATGTATATATGAAGAGAAAAATCTTCGTTCAAGCATTATGATATGATTTGATTGATCGAGTTTGGTAAGATTAAATTTGATTAAGAATTTTCGCTATAAAAATAATGTGATAATAAGGGATAAATTAGTCATTTAATGTCGGGCGATACGGTCTAGAACCAATTTTTTAGATTAAAAAAAATCTTTCTTATAATAAGTAGTAATTGCCTTGTTTCTTTTTATTTTTAATTTTAAGTGACTGGTTTTTCTTGTGCATTTTGTATCTCAATGGGACTCATGTGATGAAGGGTTTACTGTTCGGATAGCAGTTAATTATGACCCAAATCGAACATTTCAAAGCAGCTCAAAACTTCTGCAATACAACCAAAGAAATATGTTGTCCTGATCGGTATTCTATAGAATTAATTTTATATACGAAGAAATTAAGGCAAGTATTGGAAAAATCGCAATTTTAGTCTTTTAAGTATAGTGGATGACAATTTAGTTCCAATAAGAATTTATTTTGGCAATTTTCTCCTGTAACTTTAAAAATTGTATACTAAGGACAAAAATAACCAGAATTTATTAAAGTTGCCAGAAAAGTACCCCTAATTAAATTGTCATATGCATGCACGTCATATGCACTTTTCCAGCTATTTTAGCAAAATTTCAGTCATTTTTGTCCTTAATATGTAAAATTTCTAAAATTACATAAAAATATCAAAATAAATTCATAGAGGACTAAAATCGCCATCCTATACTTACGTAACTAAATTTGCAAGTTTCTCATTTTCAAATTATCTCATATATGAATAGGATGAGCCCATAGACAACTTAGTCCTTGAGTTGATGGATATGTAAAATATAAATAGTCCATGCATGACTCTACATATATTAGAGTTTTATATAAAATATGCATTAGTATATATATATATATATGGATATAGAGGTTGGTGAGGTAGCTATAGCTAGCTGTTTCATTCTAAAATTCTAGTGGGAGAACATGGGCTCTCATGACTTGCTCCACCTTCCATGCCAGCTTAACTGCACCTTCATCATAAATGTTGGTCTCAAGTATAAAAGGGAAGCTTCCTTTCATGCTCCAAAGTTCAAACCATCACTTTCTTCTATGTGAAAAAAGTTTCCATGTTCATATATTTTCGAGCTAGCCATCAACCATTTCTTTATGCACTCTCATGACAATTCATAAAGAATGCCCAAAAGGGTGCTGTTTTTGCTTTGTTATCTATATTTTTATGATCATGTTCATATTCATGAGGGACTTTTGTTCCTTTATTAATTTGTGTGTGTGTTTCTCCATCTTTGGGGCTGGATAATCCATACATGTATATTGGGTGTACAGGTATTGAAAGGTGTGAATTACATTACATCAGTAAAATATAAATTTTAGGTTCGATTCTCATTAATTGGGGAAACAATATTTTCGTTCATAAGTTAAGTTTATGTCACTTTTGATCTTATTATTACGGGATTAGTACTTTTAGTCCTATAACTTGTAAAAATTAGCACTTTTGGTTCTCATGCACTTTTCCATCTACAATTTAACAATGTAGGTCACGTGTCTAGCACGTCGCCATTAAGTATTTTTGGTTGGAGGAAAAATTGGCCCTTTTTCAATAGTAGCATATGAGTGTTTCATTTGGCCTACTTGATTCACTTGTGGAAGACATGGCTTTATGTTGCTTCTCGTTGGCTTCAACTTGTAGAATATGGGAAGGATATAATTTAATTTTTGTGAGAGAAGAGAGAAATTGCTATATTTTTTGCTCTAATTTCCTTCAAAATTTCTTTTTTCCCTCCAAAGTAGTTATATTTTTCTCCAAAAACAGCCCAAACTAGAAAACAAATCAATCTTCTCTCCAGCAAAAAATACTTAACGATCACATGTTAGGCACGTGCTGTACACCGTTAAATTGTAGACAAAACAGTGGATGAGGACCAAAAGTGCTAATTTTTATAAGTTATGTAATGAATGAGATAAAAAATATTATTTATCCAAATTAATTCATCATGTTTTAATTCACACTCAATATATATTCAATTTATATAACATTCATTAACTCTAGATTATCCGTAAAACGCTATATGGAGTTGGTCGTGTTAAATTAATATATTATGAATTTTACTGTCAATACGATTTAATTCATATTATTTGATGTTTCTATACTCAGTATAAATTAATTTACTACATAGTTTGGAAGTTTCTTATATATGGTGAATGTCGAAGTAGTAAATTGTGTGAATTATTTTGAATTAGTATATCGTATAAATTCTATGTTTGATATGATTTAATTCTTATTATATGATGGTTTTACACTAAATAAATAATTATTTTTTTTTAGTAATTAATGACCATTCCCACTTGTAGAGGTTGGGCAAAAGTCAAACCGGTTCACATGTGCAATTAAGAAGCCAAATTGCATTGTGCAAATGTCAATTGGGCATGCAGATTTGGTTCTTGACTTGTTAATTCACAGTGAATATGATGATGAGTTGATGGTTTGAAAATCCTATGGAGGGAATTGGTTGGCCTGTGATCATTTCACCTACCAGCAAGGCATTCTACTCTCAAGTTCTTCCAAGTTTTCAGAAAAAAGTATTATTTTAGTTAGCTAAATATGTCTAATTTTAATTTTAGTCCGATAACTATGTCCATTTTTGTTTAGGTCCAGCAACTTACGAAATTGCTTACTTTTAGTCCTCTGGCTAATTTTCGGACAATTTTACCCCTATGCAATTTTTAAAAGGCAGTTTTAGTCCATATGTACTAATAGGGGTAAAATTGTTCGAAAATCAGCCAGAGGACTAAAAGTAAGCAATTTCATAAGTTACTGGACCTAAATAAAAATGGACATAATTATCGGACTAAAATTAAAATTAGGCATACTTAGCGTACTAAAATAATACGTTTCCCAAGTTTTCATTTCAAATTTTATTATATTTAATATATAATGTACATTAAATATAAATGATTTATAATAAAAGAAAATTCAAGAATTGTATGAGGAATTAAATCGTTTAACTGAAGATAGTAGTTTAACTTATTGATTTTGGAATTATTGATAATTAATATGAAAAGCGTTTGAGTTGAATTCTATCTGGAAAGATATTTCCCTATTGTAATAAAAATTTCTTCACTATGTTTGGTTTCATTTTTAACTTATTTTGATGTGTTTTGTGAAGATAAAAAGAGAAAAACAAAGATAAATAAGTATGTGTTAGAGATAGTGTGTATGTTTAGATTTGTTTTTGGACATAAGTATGGTATGTTTGATGTTGTTTAGTAGGAGACAAAAATACTGTTCATTGTCAAATCATGTCTTTTTTTATATATAATTATATATATGTATGAGTATGTATATAATAGTTTTAGTTGTAAGGCCTATAATTAGTGTAAACTTATTTTGACAAAAAACAAATGAGGTACTGTTTAAAAACATTTCAAAACACCACAAAAACTTCCAAAACAAATCAAGGTAAATATTGTCCATGTTTTGACCCATCTCGGAGATGAAGCAAAATTGAAACCGAACATTATGCTTACGTTTTATGTTTAATTGTACACACTTATTGCATTATAAAAAAAAAAAAATAGATCAATAGCTACGAAAAAATTTATACTAAAATCAATGTTGAGTTAATTAGCAAATAAAATTCCCTCCTGCTAATCTACATTATTTGATATATATTGTTAAGAATTCTTCTAAATTTCTTAACAAATGAATTTTGGTTGCTAAATTCATCAGCAAGTAAATATCTTGTATTAAGTAAGATGAAATAACATTTTTTGGTCCCATAAGTTAGGCTTGTTTCATTTTTTTATCACGGGATTAGTACCTGTACTGCATTAGTTTACAAAAATTATCACTTTGGTCGTCATCCACTTCTCCGTCAATAATTTAACAGCGTAGACCGCGTGCCCAACACGTGGGCATTAAGTATTTTTTGTTGGACGAAAAATTAACATTTATATTTTCCCAGCTTGTGACCACTTTTGGCAATACAAAGAATCATGTCTTCCTCAAGTGAATCAAGTAGGCGAAATAGAGCATTCATATGCTACTGTTGGAAGAAGGCCCAATTTTCCTTCTAGCCAAAAATACTTAACTGTCATATACTAGGCATGTGACCTACGCCTTTAAATAGTCAACAAAATGGTGGATGTGGAGAATAGTGCTAAGTTTTATAAGTTACGGGACTATAAATAAAATAGACCTAACTTAATCTTTTGTATCGATTTTGTTTGAGCATAGTGGATAGTATTGATTTATCATGATTTTTAAATCATAGTCGTTATAATGCAGGGAAAAATTCAATTTTTTTGGTAGTAGAAGAACATACAATTTCATGTTCATATAGTCGTTTAGTAGCACAATAAAGATCCATCAACATCTATTGTTGCTCGAAACCTTGTTTTTAAAATCTTCATAATTTGATTGAAAATGTTGATCGTTGTTTGCTATTTGCAAGGAAGAAAAGGATGGGAAAGAGGCAATATTTGGCTCTTTTCGGACCTGTTCTTTCCCCTACAAAATTGTTCACATGACTGTTCATCCATGCACGTTCA